>NC_051212.1:54468820-54653820 GCF_015220715.1 Pygocentrus nattereri
TTTTGTGCATTCCTCAACTTTCCCAGTCTTTTGTTGCCCCTGTCCCAATTTCTTTGGAACATGTTGCAGGCATCAAATTCAAAATGAGTGAATATTAGCAAAAAAACAATAATGTTTATCCATTTGATATATTAAATATCTGGTCTTTGTAGTGTATTCAATTGAATATATGTTGAAAAGGATTTGCTCATCATTATTCTGTTTTTATTTATGTTTTACACAACGTCCCAACTTCATTGGAATACTGAAATGAATTCTTATTCTACCAGCGTTTTTGTCTTTACATCCACAAACGTAAACGGTGCAGATTCACTTTTTGCAGATAAAAATGAAGTACAAGTTGTCCGTAATTTTTTAATAGGTCAGTGTCTGAGCTCTGAGACTCTTAGGCCAATAAATGTCAGCGATGCTGGTATTTGCTTCTATTATCACACATTCATCAGAAACAAACAGCTGTTTACAAATGATTTAATTAACCATTTATCCTCAGCGCCACACAAACTCTTATCCAGATGTGTTTTTAATTTTGTGGTTTGTAAACATTAAGCATGGATGTAAGCCTGACCTCTTAGGAGTTAAAACTCACCTGTTTGGTGTAAAGTCACTCTGTTGTGGAGCTGGTTCAGCCTGCGTGAATGCATATCTGTGACATCACGGACAGACAGTAGACTGTGTGAGTGCGAGAAGAAAGGAGCATCCTGCAGCATTCTTGGAGAAGAAAGGTATGTTTCATTGCTTAAAAAAGGAACATTTGCCTCTATCAAACCAGAAGACAAAGATTTGTTAACCTTGCAATACTATAATACAAATCAAAAGCTCTTTGTGAATTCAGCAATTCAGCACAAACAGCACTTTTATTTGCGAGGTGCTGGAGTAGGCTGCTGTGTTTATTCAGTAAAAAAGGATAAGAATACTTGGTCACTCAGAGAAAATTATGCTAGTGTAGGTTCCTCTACTGTGAGTCAGTGTTGGACAGTAACTGAGCAAATGCAATTAGTTTCTGTACTTTAGTATTTTTGATGTATCTGTACTGAAGTTTCTCCGTTCTGGGCGACTTTTTACTTTCACTCCACTACATTTCAGAGTCTAATATCTGACTTTTTCCTGGCTTGTTTGCCTTAAATTTTACCTAGAAAATACATGTTGGTTTTTAGCCAGATTTGGTGCTGAATGATGAGAAGCCTTAAAGAAAAGGTAATTTGTGAGCTATCAGTCTTCTCTGACAGTTGAATTGAGTGTCTCATGTGGACTCTAGGCGTGACTCATCCTACCCAGGCAGGATATACCACACCGAGTGTGCAACTACTGTTTATGCCATAAAAGGACAATTACTACAGAAGACAAAACAGGTCGCTCGAGTTTGGCCACACCAACAGTTTTTTATTATAAAGCTTGTCACTTCTATGCATTTCCATATGTAAAGCCCACACTGGTATAGAGAATTCCACAGACGTCATGTTTGCTAGGTTTGAAATAAGGAGGAAGAGAAGAACGGCAACGACATGAAGGCAAATACTGAATGTAAATACTGGCGCACGTACGACCATATTTGAAACAAGGAATGTAGAGGTGCAGGTTTTAGAGCTGTTTACAATTTCTCAGCCTCTGAAATAAAGTCGTCAATACAAACAAGCAAATAACATTGCAGACGTTGCTCAGTTTGTCTCAGACAGTGAAAAGTAAAGTCCGAAGCTCGATGCTGCTGCGATGCTTTTATGCGATTGTGTGTAACTTCTTTGTTCTTTGGAATGAATCTTAGTTCAGCGTACGAAGAAAAGGGTTTAACTTCTTATGCTCGTAGGTATATTTTGGTTTGTCCATCTGAATTTACATGCCCAAATCATAAGGCAAATTATTGAGTAACTGCATGAAACAGCTGTAAATCTGTCTTTTTCCCCTCAAATTAACGGAAAATGTGGTTTATGATCACATATTGCTTTATGCTTACAATTTCATAAGTTATTACTGCACAACTGCACATTGGAACAGTGCAATACTAGTGTATATTGTGTATATTCAGAGTCAGCGTACATATGTTTCTTTTTCTTCTTAGATATTTAAACATTTTTTTGATATTTAAATAAGATTTTCACTCACTGTCCCCCTGTGTAAATGTGATGTGACAACAAATGTGATTTGATTAGATTTTTAAAATGTGATTTACTGTTGAAAGCCAAAAATCTGAGACTCTCCTTGTATTTTTTTATAAAAGTAATTTTGACAGAGTTGATCACTGAGACAACACATTGGAAAAATGGGTGGACTTTCAGTAGAAAAAAGAACTGGGAAAGCTTCTTTGATTATAGTTTTGAAATTACATAATCTATTTGACTCTAGAGACGACAGTTACAGCCTCACACAACGCCACCTTCTGAATGTAGCTTGACATTTGGTGCTGAAACACCAGAAGCCTTAAAGAAAAGGCCGTTTGCTGCCACATCTACCATGCATTTGCTCCGACTATTCAAGACATACACTACAATATTTTAAAATCAGAACATTCAGAAGATGCAGCTTAAAGTTGTAGAATTAATCTACCAACCGCCAAATATAAATTACAACACACAAAGTCACAAAGTTGACAGTAAAAGTCAAACAATTAAGGAGAATTCTGTACAGATCACTTAAAAGCAGACGAATTGAGACAGAGCCTTTGCACATCAATTTCTGGAGTAATGTAATTTCACCTCCTTCAAAAATATATTCATTTTTAATAACATACACACAGAAAAATTAACAAGCTGTTGCAAAGCTGTTTAGAAGCATTCTTTCACCATGATGCACTTCTTCATTTCATCTTATGATACCTTACTTGGCTGCATGATGCAACTGTATGTGGTTGAAATCAAAGATGCTGTACGACAACTACTTTCAAAGTAATTGCTTAAAAAGAAAAAGACGACTTTTTGGAAACAGTTAGAGCTGAAGGTTTTGTTTATGCAAATTTAAAGGGCTGTAAAGCACCAAGGTGACATGCTTTACAGCCTCTAAACACACTTAATTTGTCATGCCATATTACGTGGGTAATGTTAGAAGCACTGAATTTGGAAGCTCATAGTTGAAAAAAAACATGCAGCCTGTGTTCCTCTGTAACTGAAACTGTTTTTCTTGGCCTACAGATCTCGGCACAACGGCTGATTCATCCTTGACCCGGACGCATCTGAGCATCAGGACCCGAGCAACAGAATCATGCAGTGGAAGTGGAGGCACTGCTGTACAGGCATAACTGGATTTCTAGTTTTGCTCCTGTGTGTGGGAGTGTTCCTCTTTGTCAGTGAACACAGCTTGCTGGCAGGAAAGAAGGACCACCAGGTGAACAGTGTAAATCACACAGCGCAGAAACTGGAGAAGAACCAGAGCGTGACCAAGCAGAACATGTGGACAGAGGAAGCAACGTCCCCTTTTCCAGCAACATCAGAGGGAAACCTCAGCTCCATTCTGGACGACTCCTCCCAGCAAGGGCTGAAGAACTCTGTGGAGTCTAATGCCAGTTTCAGTGAGGAGATAACAGCAGAGAGTATACTCAAGGTAGAACCCTACAAATACATCATCAATGAAGAAGACAAGTGTCAGGAAAGGGATCCTTTCTTAGTGCTGCTGATTACCGTTGAGCCCCAGCATGTTCAGGCCAGGGATGCCATCAGGCAGACGTGGGGGAATGAGAGCGTGGCTGAGGGCGTGGGATTGGTACGGCTCTTCCTTTTGGGAATAAGAGAAGGACCTACCAGCCAACTGCAGAGCTCCATAGAGGCAGAGTCTCAACAGTATCATGACATTATCCAGCAAAATTACATAGACTCATATTACAACCTTACCATCAAGACACTGATGGGAATGCACTGGATAGCAACGTACTGCCCAGGAGCTAGTTACGTCATGAAGACGGACAGTGACATGTTCGTCAATACGGAATACCTCATCCAAAAACTTCTCAATCCCAACCTTCCACCAAAACTAAAGTATTTCACTGGATACGTCATGTATAATGAGCCCCCACATAGAAACAAAAACAGTAAGTGGTACATTTCAGAAGAGATGTACCCCGACAACGTGTACCCTCCTTTTTGCTCAGGAACTGGATACGTCTTCTCGGGCGACCTGGCAGAGCTGATATACAGGACTTCTCTGAGCATACGATGGCTGCATCTTGAGGATGTTTACGTAGCGATCTGCCTTGCAAAACTGAAGATAGAACCAGTTTCTCCGCCCAACCAATCCCTGTTCAATGTCAACCGGGTACCATACTCCAGCTGCGAATACAGCAATCTGATAACCTCTCATGGGCTCCTTCCCACTGAGATAATAACGTACTGGCAGGACCTGCAGACCAACAAGCACAACCCCTGCGACAATACAGAGTAAAGCAACAAAGTTCGCAAGCCTCGACAGTGACTAGAACTGGAACATTTCATTGAACATACCGGTTGAAAGTGGGAACCAAGGTGGTCTAGATGCTTCACCAAAAAGAAGTTTGAAAAACATAGGAACAGTATTTTGGAATGTGAGGGAAGTAACTTCAACAGTGAACTTCATATCACTGCCAAAAATCAATGTGAACATAAAGCCTGGCCTGACGAGATTTTTGAATGATGGATCTACTGTCAAAGGTTTTAAAACAAATTGGTGGGTTAATGGGGTTTGTATTCATTAAATGTGAAAAATTAATTTCAGTGTAACACGGTAATTAAACTGTCTTGGAATTTACCATCATGTTACCCAAAATAATTACCCAGTACTTTGGATTTGTACTTCATAAAATAAATAAATTAAATAAATAACAAATAGTAACAATATTGATACAAATAATAAACAAATAAGGGCAACACGTACCTCTCAATTCACATATTTAGGCATTGCTATCTTTGAGTAAAACAGAATTGTTTATAAACTCAAGCATAGGATCCCAGGTCCTGTGAAAGAGTCTCAAGGAACCCTTCAGGGAGAATCTTAGCTTATCGAGCTTGATGCATAATAAGACATCCCGGATCCAACTACCGTGCGATGGTGGAGAGGCCTGTTTCCATTTAAGAAGAATGGCACGTCTGGTCAGCAAGGTTGTGAAAGCAGTAACAGACTGTGAGGTTACAGGGAGGCCCAAATCAGGGGTAAAGCCAAATAGGGCTGTTAAAGAATTAGGGCCTAACTTACAATTGAGGACTTGATTGTGAGTGTCAAATATACTGGACCAGAAACTAGTAAGTTGAGGGCATGTCCAGAACATATGTACATGGTCAGCCGGAGATTGCTTACATCTCTCGCGAGCATCACTTTGGTATGGAAATATCTTTGCCAGCCTAGCATTGGTAAAGTGAGCTCTGTGGAGCACCTTACACTGCAATAGGCCATGTCCGGCACATATGGATGAAGAATGAACCCGGTCCAGGATGCGAGCCCAGTGGTCATCTGAAATAGTAATTCCCAAGTTCTCCTCCCAGGATTTTCCAAGAGTTTCAATAGGTTCTACCTGTATTGATTTAATTAAATTATATATAACAGATATATCTTTTTTTGGAATAATCAAAAGTAAGAAATTGATTGATATAGGTTTCAGGAAGACAATTAGGGAAGTGGGGGAATAGTTTTTGAACAAAATGTCGGGCCTGAAAAAATCGAAAGATGTGACTATTGGGTAAGTTTAATCTAGTAGATAAGTCTGAGAAGGGTGAAAAGACAACATCCTTATCAAATTCGAAGACTGTAGTAAGCCCCTTACTTGACCAGAAGCGGAAAGCCGAGTCAGAGCAGGATGGAGGAAACAAGTGATTTTTTAAGATAGGCATATGGATTGAGGCACTATGAAAACCAAAATGTTTCCTAAATTGGAGCCAAATTTTAATAGCACTGATAAGAACTGGATTCATAGAAGCTTTGTTAACAGATATGGGGAGCTGGGAACAAAGTACAGTAAATAGGGAGCTATGAAAAGATGAGATCTCAATATGAGCCCAAGGTGGAAGGCCATATGGTGCTTTCCAATAAGCCCAGTAGAGTAATTTATGAATATTACAAGCCCAAAAATAGTCACGTAAGTTAGGGAGCGCCAAGCCTCCTTCAGACCTTGAGAGCTGGAGAACTGATCTTTTGAGATGTGCTGGTTTGTTGTGATTGTTGTTGTTGTCCAAAGTTTATTCTCCATGAATATGGTACATAAAAAATCGTGTACCCTGCCCGGGAAAGGGTCACCGGGACTTACCCCTGGAGCCAGGCCTGGGGGTAGAGTTCCACGGCGAGCGCCTGGTGGCCGGGCAGCCCACGTAATCCTGCCGGGCTCAGCCCGAAGAGGCAACGTGGGGAGGCCATGTGGGCCCACCACCCGCAAGGTCCAGCATGGGGGAGCGGTGCAGTGCCATATTGGCAGTGGGAGATGGCGGGGAGGCCCTAGTTGGCCTAGGTCCCTGCAGCAGAAACTAGCTCTTGGTACATGGAACGTAACCTCACTGGGGGGGAAGGAGCCGGAACTTGTGCAGGAGGTTGAGAGGTACCAACTAGATATAGTTGGGCTCACCTCCACCCACAGTGTCGGCTCTGGAACCAAACTCCTGGATAGGGGTTGGTCTCTCTCCTACTCAGGGGTTGCACAGGGTGAGAGGCGCCGGGTGGGTGTGGGGATACTCACAAGTCCCCGGCTGGTGACCAGGCAGTTGGAGTTTGTCCCGGTGGACGAGAGGGTCGCCTCAATGCGAATTAAAATTGCAGAGAGGAAAACTTTGACTGTTGTCTGTGTGTATGCACCAAACAACAGGTCAGAGTATTCGGCCTTCCTGGAGCAAGTGGGCGGGGTTCTGGAAAGGGTCCTGCCTACAGACTCCATAGTCCTACTGGGAGACTTCAATGCTCACATTGGCAATGACTGGGAGACCTGGAGAGGCGTGGTTGGGAAGAACGGCCTGCCCGATCTAAACCCGAATGGTGAGTTGCTATTGGACTTCTGTGCCAGGCATGGATTGTACATAACGAACACCAAGTTCGAACAAAAGGATGCTCATAAGTGTACATGGTACCAGAGCTCCTTGGGTCAAAGGTCAATGATCGACTTTGTTGTCGTTTCATCTGACTTGGGACCATATGTTCTGGACACTAGGGTGAAGAGAGGTGCTGAGCTGTCAACTGATCACCATCTGGTGGTGAGTTGGATCAGATGGCAGGGAAGACTGATGGTCAGACCCGGTAGGCCCAAGCGAATAGTGAGGGTGTGCTGGGAACGACTTTCAGAGGCCCCTGTTTGGAATGATTTCAACTCCCACCTCCGGGAGAGCTTTTCTCATGTCCCGGAGGAGGTAGGGGACATGGAGTCTGAATGGACCCTGTTCAAAACCTCCATTGTGGAAGCTGCCAGGCGTAGCTTGTGGGTGCCTGTCGGGGCGGTAACCCAAGAACCTCCTGGTGGACACCGGTGGTGAGGGAGGCCGTCAAGCTGAAGAAAGAGGCCTTTAGGGACTGGTTGGCCTGAAGGACTCCCGATTCAGCAGATAGGTACCGACAGGCAAAAAAGGTGGCAGCTGCAACTGTGGCAGAAGCAAAATCCAGGGCATGGGAGGAGTTTGGTGAGGCCTTGGAAAAAGACTTTTGTTCGGCCTCAAAGAGGTTCTGGACAACTGTCCGGCAACTCAGGAGGGGTCGGGGTGGCTGCGCCCAAGCTGTATTCGGCAAGGGTGGAGAAACTCTGACTTCAAATGAGGATATTGTCGGTCGGTGGAAGGAGCACTTTGAGGAACTTCTTAATCCGGGAGACGTGCCTCCCTCACGGGAGTCAGAGCCAGAGGCTTCTGGGGTGTCAAGTTCCATTTCCCTGGTGGAGATCACTGAGGTAGTTGGTAAGCTCCTCAGTGGTAAGGCACCGGGGGTGGATGAGTTTCGTCCAGAAATGCTTAAGGCTCTGGATATTGTGGGGCTGTCATGGCTAACATGCCTTTGCAATATTGCATGGACCTCGGGAACAGTACCCTTGGACTGGCAGACTGGGGTGGTGGTCCCTATTTTTAAAAAGGGGGGCCGGAGGGTGTGTGCCAATTATCGGGATATCACACTGCTCAGCCTCCCTGGGAAAGTCTATGCAAAGGTGCTGGAAAGGAGACTCCGACCGATAGTTGAACCTCAGATTGAGGAGGAACAATGTGGATTCCGTCCCGGCCATGGAACAATGGATCAGCTTTTCACCAACTGGGAGGGTGGCGTCTCTGCTATTTGCAGATGATGTTGTTCTTTTGGCGGAATCACATGGATGCCTCCAACGCTCGCTGGAGCAGTTTGCAGCTGAGTGTGAAGCAGTTGGTATGCGGATCAGCACCTCCCAGTCTGAGTCCATGGTCTTGGCCCGGAAAAGGATGGCATGCCCACTCCAGGTAAGGGGAAAGGACCTGCCCCAGGTGGAGGAGTTTAAGTATCTTGGGGTCTTGTTCACGAGTGACGGGAAGAGGGATCGTGAGATCGGCCGTAGGCTGGGACAGGCGGCAGCAGTAATGCGGTCACTGTACCAGACTATATTGGTGAAGAGGGAGTTGAGCCAAAAGCTCTCTGTTTACCGGTCGATCTACATCCCAACCCTCACCTATGGTCATGAGCTGTGGGTAATGACCGAAAGAACGAGATCGCGAGTACAAGCGGCGGAAATGAGCTTTCTTCTTCGGGTGGCGGGCTACACGCGCTGCAATAGAGTGAGAAGCTCGGTCATCCGGAAGGAGCTCAGAGTAGAGCCGGTACTCCTCCGCATTGAGAGGAGCCAGTAGAGGTGGTTCGGGCATCTGATCCGGATGCCCCCTGGACGCCTCCCGGTGGGGGTGTTCCAGGCACGGCCTACCGGGACAAGACCCCGGGCCGCCCTAGGACCCGCTGGAGGGATTATGTCTCCAAGTTGGCCTGGGAGCGGCTTGGGGTCCCCGGGAATGAGCTGGAGGAAGTTGCGGGGGACAGGGTCATCTGGGATTCTCTGCTCTCCCAACTGCTACCGCGACCCTGTTTGGACTAAGCGGGCAACGACGATGATGATGATGGTTTGTTGTGCTCATAAAAATGCATTCAGCAAATGATCAAAGTTGACAAAGAAGGATTTGCTAATAACCACAGGGATATGTTGAAAAGTATATAAGAATCTAGGAAGTGTGACCATTTTAATCAAGCTAAGGGACAATGGAAGGGAGGCCCACCTGGTTATGTCCGATTTAAGTTTGTCGAGGAGAGGCTAAGCATTTTTGGAGAAAAGGTCATTAAATGAGTTAGTAAAGAATACCCCAAATACTTAAATCCCCCTGCTGCTATTTTAAATGGAGATATCAACTGTGCAAGGCACTTTGCTAGAGAGTTAACAAAAAATAGCTCACAAGTTCAATTTATAACCAGAGAGATGGCTAAACTGGTCCAGAATTTCTAATATTGGTGGAAGGGATGAGGCGGGCTTAGAAATGTAAAGAAGAAGATCATCTGCGTAAAGGGAGAGTTTATGTACTAGATTGTAACGTGCAATGCCCTCAAATCTGTCTTGGCTACGAAGCCAGATTGCTAAAGGCTCTATCGCCAGGTTGAAAAGCAAGGGGGATAGTGGGCATCCCTGGCGTGTCCCATGGTATAAAGGAAAAGGTGGTGAGTTCATTAGTGTTAGTATGGATGGAAGCAGTTGGGGCAGTGTATAACAGGTCAGATCCAACAAATAAAGTCAAAACCAAATTTGTCTAAAATGAAGAACAGGTAATCGCATTCCACCCTATCAAAAGCTTTTTCAGCGTCAAGGGACACTACAATTTCAGGAGAGTTGGAAGAAGGGGAATATAAAATATTAAGTAATCTCCTGGTGTTGAAGAATGAGTGTCTGCCCTGTATAAAACCTGTTTGGTCAGCGGCAATAAGGTCTGGCATAATCTGCTGAAGCTGACGAGATAGAACATTAACCAGAATTTTAGAAGTTTAAGAGCGATATTGGTCTGTAACTGCTGCAAAGGGTCGAGTCCTTGTCCTTTTTGAGTAACAAAGAGACTGGAGATAAGGTTGGAGGAAGTCTGCCTTTGTCAAATGAGTCATTGTATAACCTTGTCAAGATTGGGAGAAGCTGTGTAGAAAAAGGCTTTGTAGAATTCTACTGTAAAACCATCAGGTCCGGGAGATTTTCCATTTTGAAGTGACCCTATTGCCTCTTGTATCGCCAGGGTGGAAATGGGCCTGCCCATGTCCACGGCCAGAGTCTCGTTAACTTTGGGGAAATTTAGTGCTTCAAGACAGCTGTGAAACTCTAAGGGGTTGAAGGGCTTTCTGACTTGTAGAGGCTGGAATTATAATCAAAAAAGACTCTGTTAATTTCAGATGGGTCTGAGGTTATATTGCCCAAAGGTAACTTAATCTTAGAAACCAACCTGGGGGCGTAGGCCTCACAGGCTTGGTGTGCAAGAAACTTCCCCGCTTTATTTCCCTGTTCAAAGAATAATTGTTTAGATTGTTGCAGTTGTCTCACTATTTTGTGTATCATCAAAAGGTCATGTTCTGAGTGCAATTGAAGGTGTTTCTTGTAAAGAGTGGGAGAGGGTGTGGAAGCATAGACTGTGTCTAGTTTGAAAAGTTTGTCTGTTATCTCTAAGGACCTAGCTCTCTCTGCCCGTCTCACCTGAGAAGAATAGGAAATCTCTTGCCCACGGATAAAAGCCTTGAAGGCCTCCCATAAAATGTCACTACCAACCTTGGTGGTATCGTTAACTGCAAAGTAGAAACTAATCTGAGCATCAATAAAGTTCCTGAACTCATTATTGGATAACATAAATGAACTGAATCTCCATTGTTTAACAAAATTTGGGGCAGAAGGAAAACTGATATCAACTGTTGTGGGGGCGTGGTCCGAAATGACAATGGTGTGATAGTCGCATGAGTTAACATGTTGGAGTAGTCTGTTATCTAGCAAGAAAAAATCTATCCTTGAGAAAGAGTGATGCACATGAGAGAAAAAAAAGAAGGCTTTGCCCTGTGGATTTTTAAATCTCCAGGGGTCTGACAAACCTAATCGGGATTGGTGATTTAACACAGCACTGGCCAATTTCGACAAGGCAGCCTGCTTAAGTGACGACCTATCAAGAATTGCATCCTGGACGAGGTTAAAGTCACCGCCTATGACTATGTAGTGACTATCCACATTTGAGAGATTGGAGAAGAACTTCTTTAAAAATTCCTCATCATCCCAAGTAAGTAACTGTGTAAGTACCTTGCTGGTTTTGATGGGATTATTCATCCCTTTAGTATTCCAGGAAATTAGGCGCACTCCCCTACCACCACCAACCGTGTCGGTGCTGGCCATTCAAGGCTTGTTCTTAATTGGATTGCCTAAATACAGGTAGATAAGAGTAAAACGAGGAGAAGAAAGGAGCTGAAGAGAGAGGAAGGGAAAAAAAATAATAATAATGACAAAAAAAAAACAGGCATGAGAGTGACTGAAGAGACACATGAAATCTAACATTACTATACATATAGTGTACCAGTATATGCAGCATATCTGTGGTCCACTGAGATCTTAAGTTCCCTCTTTATTAAAAAAGGGGATGGGGAGTGAACAATTGAAATAAAATAAAACAAAATAAAGGGAATCCTTCGTATTGGCGTTGCGGAGCAACAATGCTGAGGTGTGGTGTCACAACTGCCACTTATAGCAAGTGTCTTTTCCGATCTGTAAAAAAAGAAAATGCAGTGACAGAGAACCGGAGAACAATAAAGTAACTGTCAAATGTTCATCAGTCCAGACAAATATGACATGTTTAGCTATTGATCTTAATGTTAGACGGGTCAAAAAAAGTGTTATTTTCTTGATTTATCTTTAAAATACATTTTGGATTTGTGTTGGTGTATTTATGTTTTGAGTGTTTGGTTTTACTTAAATTTTTCGTGTGCTGTGCTGTGTAATTTTGGGTGTTTTTGATTTCTTTTGGGGCCGTCTGACTATCTCCACCTGAACCTAATAACTGTCTCTTTAATCAGCCTATCAGCGTGGAAAGCGAGCGCGGGTGCTCGGGGACTCTTATTTTAAAAGCGGACTTTTACAGGAGGGGAGAGAGATCCGGGGAGAGAGATCCGGGGAGAGAGATCCGGGGAAGGATTGGTGGCACAGGTGTGCTGCGGGTGTGGATAGTGCAGCAGAGGCGGAAGCAGCCGGGAGCGTGGCTAGAACGCCAGCAGGATTCGGCGCAGCATTAGCCGGCAGTAGGGGCTTGGTCCGAGTGGCGCGTGAGTGCAGCGGCTGGCAGCAGATTCAGGAGGAACTGCTGGAGTGTGTGCATGCGGTGACGTCAGCGGCGGCTCAAAGGGAACGCTGGATAGAAGACCGAGGGTCATCCTATACACCACAGGCGTGTTGCTGCAATTTCTGGGTAGTGGTTTCGATCACTACCCGGAACTGTGTGAGTACGAGCAGCTGTTTTACAGGTGGTGTATATTTTAAGGAACCAGGAGTGCTGGACTGCCATTGCTTTTATTAATTAACTCTAAATACTCTGACTACACTCGGAAACCCTCTCTGTAGCCACTAGGCTAATTTAAACCCAAGCTTGAGTACACAAAGGACATATTACTGGTCAGTCTTTTCTTTTATTTTGTCCTAGAGCGGCGTGGTGAGACTCAAGGGAGCCGTGTCTACATTCCCCTGGTCGTTATGGACTTCTTTTATTGAAACAGTGAACCGGACTTTCCTTCCTTTTAGTTTCTGTGTATTCTTGGTTCCCCTTTGTGGTTTTTTTGGTTTATTTGGTATTATTCTTTTGTTTTGCGTTTTTGTTTATTTATTTTCCTGTTGTTTTGCTTTCGTTCCCATTAATCTACCGCAACGACCTAGCTTTTAGTGTACATATTTGCTCAAAGTATAAAATAAAACATTGCTTGTTTGAGTATGCTGTCTCCTGTTGGGATCACTGGCTCATACTCTGTTCCCTCCCAAACGAATTTATTATTTCTTTACTAGTGTGGGTGAGTCGTGTGGAGTTTGGGTTAGATTGGGTTCTGGTTGTACATCTTTATCTCAATGGTTCCTAGGAGTAGTAAATTTTAATAGTAGGTTTTAAGTGTTCTAGATTGTTTTGAAATTCTATTCCTAGGGGCTATGTGATATGTTGGAAGTCCCTGGTTATTTTAGGAATACATACATGGTTTAACACTACCTTATATTTAACTAACCCACGCGACATTAACATAACTGTGTTCGCCAGTGATGCCAATTATGACTGCTAAATGGCTGAAGCAGACTTTACCCCAGATATAGCAGGTAGCTAGTTCATAGCACTCAATTAGCATGAACATTTATGCTCTCGACAATGTTTACACACCTTTAGCATGGATATTCGTTAGGTAGCTTTTAGCCTGCTCAACTGAAGCAAGTCTCCTCTTACCCCCGTCCTTGGTCATGATAAGTGTAGCTGGGAATAACAGCGCAGGCTTGAGACCGAAGTTGTAGAGATCCACTAGCACATCTCGATACTTGGCACGCTGTTTGAGGACCTCGGGGGCATAGTCCTCGTAGATAGCGGCCTTAAGAGAACGATGCTGTAGCGTCAACGAAAAGATAAAAGTCTGGAAGCAAAGTTTAAAGAAACCAAGGACACAAACCAAAGAAATGGCCGTGACCAAATAACATTTCCTTTTTACAGCGAGCTTGAACACGTTCTGGGTGATCAGTCCAGCTGTCAGACATCAGAACTTCTTTTTAGCTCCTGTGATGCTGGAGAAGATGAATCTGAGGCCTCCAGGAGTGGCTTGTTTACTGTTGACTCTATTTTGATTGTTTACCTCTGGATGATTGCATTATGTGAAGCATTGTTCTTCTGTGTATGAGGGTCAGTTTACGAGCGTAATCTGTTCAGTCCAATGTCGCCTACAGGTCACATTTAAAAGATATTGTGAACAGCCTAACAGAAAAATAGGATTTGTTGAGAATCAGATTTGGGCCACCTGCTATGCAAACACAGCCTAAAAGTGTGGGGCTAAAGTAGCAATACTGTGGCTCCGCAGATAGATACTACTGCGCTCGGCTTGTGCTAAACTTTCTGTTGGGTCACGGCACCAGGAACTCGCAGCGTAATGTTTCAAGCAAGGACACACACCCCCATGAAACACAGCAGCCTTAGCCTTAGCTTACCTTACGCTGTGTAGCATGAGAAGCAGACGAGAAGCCCTTGTGGTGCCCAAACCCGCATCCCTGTCCTGCTTTCACTTCCCTTGGTTTTAGGCCGCAATTTTCAGTGATATTGAATGAATCGTACATCTCACAGCCTTCGATCAAGAACTTCAGGAGGAACCTCAAAAGGTGTTGGTAGATATGTATGTGCCTTTTTTCACAGTTTTAAGGTTTTACAACACTTGTAATGACTACAACGTGCTAAATTGCTCACTGTCGCTGAGGGTCCCTGGGAAGTGATATCAGGATGGGGATGGGCACCGCGCCCGGCACCTGAGTCTTCATCTATTGGATGATTGGCAGTTGCCAGGCTAACTTAGGGTGCATTCCTGCCAGCTAATGAGGGCTAGCTACACTCATACACTCAATAAGTAAGTGAAAACGTCTTTTCTGATGTCTTTTCCAGCAAAAATCATTGGCCGAAACCCAAATGTAGGACACACTCTGCTGAAACCTGAAAAAGCTGTCAATGAATGAAAGCAGTTCACATCAAATTTATTTGAATTTTTACAGTATGTTGTATTACAGTACAGGTTTTTTTTGGCTGTATTCTGCATATTTCTCACTTTTGTAAGCCTACAATTGATATTACTGGTGAAGTCTTACGTCTTGACAATCTTGATAATCTCGGCGTAAAAGGACAGCTTTGAATCTGCAGCACCTGTTTCCCTGCATTCTTGTTGTGGATATCTGTGTATGAGAAACAGGCTGCTTAGAGGAGTCGTATGTGTTGTTATATACTCTACTCGGCGTTGCAGATAAATACAGATAATCATGACTATAAATTTAAATTCATTCACTCTCCTCATCCGCTTTGATGAACCTGGTTTATTTCTAACATGCAAAGTATAAAAAATACAACCCCAATTCCAATGAAGTTGGGACGTTGTGTAAAACAAACAAAAACAGAATACAATGATTTGCAAATCCTTTTCAACCTATATTCAATTGACTACACTACAAAAACAAGATATTTAATGTTCAAACGGATAAACTTTATTGTTTTCTCATTTTGAATTTGATGCCTGCAACACGTTCCAAAGAAGTTGGGACAGGGGCGTGTTTACCACTGAGTTTCATCACCTTTCCTTTTAACAACACTCAATACGCGTTTGGGAACTGAGGACACTAATTGTTGAAGCTTTGTAGGTGGAATTCTTTCCCATTCTTGCCTGATGAACAACTTCAGTTGCTCAGCAGTCCGGGGTCTCCGCTGTCGTATTTTGCGCTTCATAAAGCTCCACACATTTTCAATGGGAGACGGTCTGGACTGCAGGCAGGCCAGTCTAGTACCCGCACTCTTTTACTATGAAGCCACGCTGTTGTAACACGTGCAGAATGTGTCTTGCTGAAATAAGCAGGGATGTCCCTGAAAAAGACGCTGCTTGGATGGCAGCAGATGTTGCTCCAAAACCTGTATGTACCTTTCAGCATTAATGGTGACTTCACAGATGTGCAGGTTACCCCTGCCATGGGCACTAACACACCCCCACACCATCAGAGATGCTGGCTTTTGAACTTTGCGCTGATAACAATCCGGACAGTCCTTTTCCTCTTTGGCCTGGAGGACACGACGTCCATGATTTCCAAAAACAATTTGAAATGTGGACGCGTCAGACCACAGGACACTTTTCCACTCTGCGTCAGTCCATCTCAGATGAGCTCGGCCCAGAGAAGCCGGCGGCGTTTCTGGGTGTTGTTGATATCTGGCTTTTGCTTTGCATGGCAGAGTTTGAACTTGCACTTGTAGATGGAGCGACGAACTGAGTTCACTGACAGTGGTTATCTGAAGTGTTCCTGAGCCCATGTGGGAATATCCGTTACAGAATGATGTGGGTTTTTAATGCAGTGCCGCCTGAGGGATCGAAGGTCATGAGCATTCAACGTTGGTTTTCTGCCTTGCCTCTTACTTGCAGAGATTTCTCCAGATTCTCTGAATCTTTTGATGATATTATGGACTGTAGATGATCAAATCCCTAAATTCCTTGCAGTTGTACATTGAGAAACGTTGTTCTTAAACTGTTGGACTATTTGCTCATGCAGATGTTCACAAAGTGGTGAACCTCGCCCGTCCTTGCTTGTGAACGACCGAGCCTTTCAGGGATGCTCCCTTTATACCCAATCATGACACTCACCTGTTTCCAATTAACCTGTTCACCTGTGGAATATTCCAAACAGGTGTTTTTTGAGCATTCCTCAACTTTCCCAGTCTTTTGTTGCCCCTGTCCCAACTTCTTTGGAACGTGTTGCAGGCATCAAATTCAAAATGAGTGAATATTTGCAAAAAACAATAAAGTTTATCAGTTTGAACATTAAATATCTCGTCTTTGTAGTGTATTCAATTGAATATAGGTTGAATAAAGGATTTGCAAATCATCGTATTCTGTTTTTATTTATGTTTTACACAACGTCCCAACTTCATTGGAATTAGGGTTGTATGTAGAAGTTTGTACAAAATGCACTCAGAACAAACGATCGTACACAATCTTTTAATATGGCTAATATGCATTTTGTTTTATTCATTCTCATCTGATTTATAAGCTGCTCGTCTGGAACACTGATGTGACCGGTAAGCACAGCAGTACAGGACAAGCAGAGGAGGCAAAAACAGGCATTTGTGGTGTTTATCTTCAAAAACATTTTACATCATCAGTTAAAGTAACATCGTTCAGGGAGGATGTCAGTGTGTAGCGCCTGGCAAGTCAGCGGTTCTCAGCTGTTCTGCGCAGTTTTCTCCCTGTAACAGCTTTTCTTCCTCAGCCCCTCAGACAGCGCCTCCCTGCTGCTGTAACTTCCTGAGGACAGTATAGAATCAAATCATACAAAAAAGCACTACTAAACAAACATATTCTAAGTCACTTATCCTCCTGGGTTGTGGGGTGAGCTGGAGCCTGTCCCAGCAGTCATTGGGTTGAAGGCAGGATACACCCTGGACAGGTCACCAGTCCATCACAGGGCAGACAGACAGACAGACACTCACACCAAGGGGCAATTTAGCACGGCCAACTGGCCTGACTGCATGTCTTTGGACTGTGAGCGGAAACCGGAGAACCTGGATGAAACTCACACAGACACGAGGAGAACATGCAAACTCCACACTGAAAGGATCCTGGTTGCCCGGCCGGGGAATCGAACCCAGACCCTTCTTGCTTTGAGGCAGCAGCGCTACCCACTACTAAACAGTGAACAGCCAATATTTTAAACTGGACTCTCCCTCGTTTTGATGAGCCAGCCCATTTGCTGCCTTCGACAAGTGGAAATTTCACCACAGGAAGAATTTCTAGAGACCTACAAACGCAAATGTGTTAAATACTTTACACAAATACAACAACCAATCAAAACAGTGAAGTCAGAAGTCAAGAAACAGCTTGCATTTGTAAACTCCTTGGCCGCAGGATACATCTGATGCTGCCTTCAAAATAAGGCACTGTAGAAGGCAGCTGACTTATACTGCCTTCTGAAAGGGACAGCCTTCGCCTCCGGAGCACAAATGCTGCCTTACAATGCTGCCTACTTAGACAGGTGTCTCCTGATTGGGACACACCATTAGTCTCTCAATCCATAGATGTCAGTTTATTTTAGCTCTATCCAATTATTTAGACCTATGCCTTTGTCTTATAATTCTCATTATTAATAATATTATTAGTAGTATTTTTCCAATATACTACAGTTGTTATGTTTTTATCTTAATTTTTATTTTTATCTTTTTTCTTTATCTTTAATTTATCTTGCATCGATCACTGTAACTCACTTTTCTATGGCCTTCCAGTTGAACTAATCAATCGTTTTCAATACGTCCAAAACTCAGCAGCCGGGGCTCTGACCTCTCGTGCTCTCCGATCTTCTAATGCTGGACTCCTGACAATTCCCTCAACTAGACTTTCTACTATGGGTGGCAGATCTTTCAGTGCTGCTGCCCCCAAACTCTGGAATTCTCTAACTTCCACTCTTCGGAATTGCTCTTCTCTGTCTTCCTTCAAATCCCTGCTGAAAACCTTCCATTTTTCCTCTTTGTAGTATTAGTTTTATTTTATTTTTTTGATGGTGATGCAAAGCGCCCTTGGGTTTGTGAAAGGTGCTATATAAATGAAACTTATTATTATTATTGTTATTATTAATTTAAAGTACAGCACACGGGCCTCACGGGACAAAACACTGCAGACCTCAGCTCACTGCCTCATTACATGGGGCAGTCGTGGGCTGGAGGTTAGGGAACTGGCCCTGTAAAATTTTGGGAGAGTCTGTTCAACATAAATGATGAACTAACCTAACTTTGTGTAAATAGAGCTCAATATAGAAATATGTCCACATATGCAGTCGAGACTGACGCGGCTTTTTTCTGAATTTCTACAAACACCATTTCATTTTATAATAAATGAGTTTGGGCTGGTTTATGTTTATGAACAGACGCCTACAGATCAACATAGTAAAGGAGCTCATCTGTGATCCTGAGTTTAAAGCCAGTTTTTATTCAACTTAAACTTGGAACTAAGTTGTAAATAAATCTGAAACTGAAACTTTGCTTGTGTGTAAAAAGTGATTTCAGAGCCACTTGGTTCTCCCTGATGGAACCTGTTTACCTTCAGTGTTTTGTGCTTCTGATCATTTTAATAGACGTCAGCGTCACTAATTAATGACGTTCTATTAAAAGTCTGGTTTATCAAGAGAGACGCTGGAGGACTTTCACCTGAAATGAGTTCATGAAGCCAGTCTGGTTATAAAAATGATAACAGGACATCAGAGCCAGAATTACTCTTTTAGTACTTTTACTTTATACTTAAGTACATTTGAAGGGAAATACTTTAGTACTTTTACTCAAGTGGAGGTCTAAAGGGAGGAAGTTCTACTTTTACTGGAGTACATGATTTGTGTACTTTGTCCGCCACTGTTGTTATTGGAGATGTGAAAGCAGATAGGTAGATGTGAGCGTCTCAGAATCACTCCAGCTGTTTTTACTGATGTCCATTGTTAAGAGAGATTCTAGAGGCATGTTGCAATTTGTTGATGTATCTCTAGGTGGCACTAGCTGACTATAACAGCAATTCCACTACTGAGGGATGCCTCATCCTTTAAAAACGTGTGGAAACTTTTACTCTCTAAACCCTAAAAGGGAATTCCACCACCTTTTCAAAGTCTCAGTATATGTCAATCATAAAAGTGAATATAAACATGTAAACAGAGTCATCCAGAGTGGTTGATGTGAAATGTTCTGTTCTAGAGTCAGAACCGTTCACAGTGGTGGTGATAGGAACTAGACGTCCCTCTAAAAGCTCCTCACAGAAAGTTCCTACATGAACTGGTTCTGAATTCACTGCCTGATGACTGAGACGTTGTTTTATGAGAGTTTAGAGAACTTCAACTCCATTCATGGTGGAGGGAGACATGCAGGGCGCTGTGCGGCAAAATAGTCCCCAAAGAAAACTCATTATTCCAGATTTTCCACTGTTTTCCATCATCAACATTTCTGGATCTGGTTCTGGATGGTAAATAAAGGGTCTATATCTGTGTTGTAGTCATGGCGACGCCTGGTTCCCATCACCACCACTGTAAATACATTGGAAGCGTTTCTCACCAAACTGCTCAGAACCTCTCTGTTTACATCTGAACCACTAAATAATGCAGAAATTCTGCATTGGAAAATCAGCGGAAATCACTTATAAATAAAGACAGTAACTGTCACTGAAGCTGTATTATCTAAAAATATTCAGTAGTAAGGGTCTCGCTCTCTCTCTCTCTCTCTCTCTATATATATATATATATATATATATATATATATATGTATACAACATTGCTGTTTTATTGAAACAACATGCTGAAATATACATATATATATATCTATATATTTCAGCATGTTGTTTTAAATGTATTGTAGTGCCAGGTTTGATGTAACTCCTTCTCTTATATGTGGTTTAAGGTTTATTTTAGTAGTTTCCTTGTTTTAGTATTTCCTTGTTGACACAGGTCTTAAGTTCCTTTCCTTTCCAGTCCTTCATTAACAGTAGGTGTGTTTACATGCACACCAGTAATGTGGACAGCAGTCATATGACCATTCAGATGGTCTTGTAAACAGCGTGCTCTGATTTCTCCGATCGGATGAAGGCTGTGGGAAGAGAGCTGGATTTGAGCTCAGTCATGGGGTTTTTCAGTGCCTGTAAACCCTCGCGCTGATTTCTTTCGTTTCTCTCAGTCTGCGCATGTGTGGAAAGAAATGCACAATAATATTTAGATACAAGTTCAAAAAAATTTATTCAGGGCTCATTGTTATGCTTTTAACACGAGAAGAAAAAATACCTGAATGTCCTGTTAAAGCGTCAAATGCCTCTGTTTAGGTCAGAGCTTAAATGCTAATGCTTGGGGCTAACATAATATAGCAAAACACACAGCTGGAGGAGCAAAGCTAAAGAAATGGCTGGAGTATCCCGTGTTTGCCGGTTTCTAATGTCCACCTGAAGGGATTTGGAAGGCCACAGAGCTCTGTGTGTAGTGGTGCAAAATGGTTTGCTTTAATAGTTGTTTACTGAAATTGCTGTTAAGTGGCTTTGCCAACACTTACTAGCTTAGTAAAGGAATCCTTGGAAACTCATGGCAAAGTAGGCCATGTATATCACTGTTGGTAAGAGCTGCTTCTGACTGCGACCCGAGAAAAATCAATGTAGCAATGCAAATGCATTTATAACCCATGTTAGGCGCTATTTTCATGAATAATACCACTTAGAGGCCAACAGATAGAAGAGAACGGGAGTTATGAAAATTCAATTCACATCAAATCAAGTCAAATTTATATGTAGCGCTTTTTACAACGGATGTCGTCACAAAGCAGCTTCACAGAATTCCAGAAAAGACAAAGCAGCTTCACAGAATTCCAGAAAAGACAAAGCAGCTTCACAGAATTCCAGAAAAGACAAAGTTTTAACATGAATGTAAAAACCCCCAGGTGAGCAAGCCAGGGGCGCCAGTGGCAAGGAGAACCTCCCTCAGAGCTGAGGAAGAAACCTTGGGAGGAACCAAGGCTCACAAGAGGGGACCCGTCCTCCTCTGGTCAAACTACCTACAGAGTCATTATACTACTAATATTAATAGCAGTAGTTTTAGTAGTAGTGATAGCTAGGAGTCCATGAAAACATCACTGTAGGGTGGGCAGCTGGTCCAAGGCAGGTAGTGGTAGCTGGGGTGTGGGCAGATGATCTGAAGTGGGTAGCAGGAGAGCTCGACAGTCAGTCGTGCTTCAGTGTCCGGCCGGACAGGCTATGTTTCCAGCTATGTTTCCATTTTCAGTGCCAGTCAAGTGCATCTTTTTTCTTGGATCTAGTATTAACCTGGGCGGCACGGTGGCGTGGTGGGTGGCGCTGTCGCGACCAGGATCCTCTCTGTGTGGAGTTTGTATGTTTTCCCTGTGTCTGCGTGGGTTTCACAATGCAATGCAGTCAGGCCAATTGGACATGCTAAAACGCCCCTTGGTGTGAATGTGTCTGCCTGTCTGCCCTGTGCTGGACTGGCGGCCCATCCAGGGTGTATCCCGCCTTTTGCCCAGTGACAGCTGCGGCAGGGTCCAGCTCCCTCCAGAAGGAGAAGTGGCTAAGGTGGTTTGTGGTATTAATCCACCATGGTTACAAACACAGCCTTTTTTTCTGAAGGAGGCTGGGACATCTTCAAGTGAGCCACATCCCAGAATGATGTGGAGTATAAACCGAAACGAAGAAAAGCACAGCAGTGAGTAACAAACCTTATCACGCCGTGACAAAAGCAAACGAAAGGCCTGAATGGCACCAGATAAAGATCTCGTCACAGAACAAGTGATGACGCTGATGGTGATCTTTCCATTCTGCAGAAGTACCACCTCGTTCAGCAGCTGAGAGCTTTTGGGTCCATCTTTGATGTCTGTAACCCAGTTTGAGCCCAGTTTGGAGATGCCAACACCAGTCAGGAGAATGTAGAAGGCAGATGAACTCTGTTGCCTTTGAAACTTCACAAAAATCGAGCAGCGCCAGCCGTGATCGGGAAATCACGTTTGCAGATGGCTTTTAGTAGTAACTAGAGTAACTAGCTGTATCGTTAGAGATCATTTGTTAATAAAGCTTTGAAGCCAAACATATTACATCATCAATTAAAGGCTAAACAGTCATGGGCTGGAGGTTAGGGAACTGCCCCTGTGACCGGAAGGTTGCCGGTTCGATCCCCAGTGCCGACAGTCCATGACTGAAGTCCCCTTGAGTAAGACACTTGCTCCCCGGGCGCTGTGGATAGGGCTGCCCACTGCTCCGGGCAAGTGTGCTCACTGCCCCCTAGTGTGTGTGTATTCACTAGTGTGTATGGGGTGTTTAGCTTCATGGATGGGTTAAATGTGGAGGTGGAATTTCCCCAGTTGTGGGATTAAAAAAGTACCTCTTAATCTTAACAAATCAGCATCTAAACCCACTGAACTGAGCCAGAACTCCTTTCACAACTTACTTAAGTTCTTCAGCATGCCAAGAACTTAAGTGATATTTTACCTTGGGTGTCTCAACTTTAACTGGAGTACATGGCTTGTGTACTTTATTTACCACTGAACTTCGCTCTATCATAGAGGAAACTTTCTTCCTTGTGTTTTGCTTCATGTTTTGACCTTTATGACTCAGATCGAAAGCCTAGCTCTGATAGTCACCACTTACCACTGCTATACATCATTATTCCTGTGTTTGGGCCTGTTCAATGCCTGTATCCCCTATAGAGCATGACTACTTTTGTACGTGACTTTTGTACGTCACTCTCAGTACAGCATTTTCTGTACATTCCTTACAAAGCTGATAAAGTCCAGGGTTCATCAGATGGCCTTTGTTCGTAATGGGACGGACAGTGTTTCCTTTCTGTAAAGAACATTACAGGTAATTCCAGTAGAGCGGAGTGAGTAATGTAGGTCTCATAGCTGTCTGGAGGGTTTGATAGAGGGGAGGAATGCGTGCATGATAGTAAAACACAGGACAGCATTCCAACCACGTCCTGAAACTGCGGGCTCCAGCGTAACAAACACAGACCTATGAACCTCACCCTCTTAGGATTATTGTGTTTTGGTTTACTATAAGGTTGCGTCTTAGACAGTGGTGGTGATGGGAACCAGGCGTCGCCATGACTACACCACAGATATAGACACTTTATTTACCATCCAGAACCACCAGAGAACCTACACGAGTCTTCTGAGTTTATATGGAATGTTGATGATGAGGAAAATGGGGTAAATCTTTGGGCGGAAGGCAGGACACACCCTGGAGAGGTCGCCAGTCCGTCACAGGATCAGACAGAGAGACATATACAATCACATACTCATTCGTACCCAGGGGCAATTTAACATGTCCAGTTGGCCCGACTGCATGGCTTAGGACTGAGGGAGGAAACCCACACAGAAGGGATCCTGGTTGCCCGGCCGGGAAATCGAACCCAGACCCTTTTGCTGTGAGGCGACAGCCCTACCCGCTGCGCCCCTGCGTGGAAAGATTTTCAAAAATAAATGAAGCATTTGACCAAATCAGTTAGCTAGTTTTACTAAATTACCAAAAAAACAACAAAGCATTCAGATCGTAGATATTTACAAGGATTATGTTCTGATTTATTTAAACCCAAAGCATTGATGGAGATAAATATAAAAACAAGTATTTACAAAATCGTAACTTTACAGGAGAGCGTGAAATCGTTGTTTACTTTCTATGTAAGTTAATGGAAAATGGAAAAAAGTTTTTATACTAAGCAATTTTGGGGCATTTCTGTTGGTCCGATCATCATGAAATTTTCACACAATTAAAAGGGCAGCTTCGGAGCTCAAATGACACAGAAAAGTAAAAATCTCAAAAATTTTATTGACTTTTTTCGGACAGCGACAATATACAATATCCTTTATAGAGTACTTTTCTAGTGGGAGGAGTCTGTCCCAAACCCTAACCCCTAAATTTACACTCCTGAAAATAATACAACATTTTTTGGTTTAGTTTTTTTGTAATGTGTTTTTAAACTGCAGTCGAAGATTTGGATTCATCATTCGTTTACTTTTTATACACAAATAGAATTTTAAAAATATTTCCTGCGTTTCCCGTCATCACCGAAGCACAAGGAGTTTCGGTCTGTAGGCGGAGACTTATTTTAGCCACGCCCCTGCATTTTAGAGCAGGAAGTGAGGCTGCATCCCTGCCCCTTATGGCCACATGGGTAGAAGTTAGATCCCGTTGTTTTGAAGTAAATGTGTCCCAAAGTCCGAGAATCAGTGAGGATAATTAAGAATCGTGATATTTTTGGCTGTTAATAACTTTTTGTGCTTAAATGAAAAATATGACGGTTTTATGTGTGTGCAGCTGTTTGTTAGGTGGCCAGTAAGTGGACCTAACAAGGGGGGTTTTTCCAATACAGTGGTCAGCGAGTGAAATTACAAGTTGGGTGTTTCTAATAAAGTGGCTAGCGAGTGAAATTACAAGGTGGGTGTTTCTAATAAAGTGGCTAGCGAGTGAAATTACAAGGTGGGTGTTTCTAATAAAGTGTCCAGCGAGTGAAAGTACAAGGTGTTTCTAATAAAGTGGCCAGCGAGTGAAAGTACAAGGTGTTTCTAATAAAGTGGCCAGCGAGTAAAATTACAAGGTGGGTGTTTCTAATAAAGTGGCCAGCGAGTGAAATTACAAGGTGGGTGTTTCTAATAAAGTGGCCAGCGAGTGAAATTACGAGGTGGGTGTTTATAATAAAGTGGCCGAAACAGTCGCTACTGAAACACTTGGTGAAGTTGGGGTAGAGTTATGATCGAATGTTTTCCTCACTACCAACACAGTCATATGATTTTAATAAAATAATCATAATTAAGATTTAGGGTCCCTCAAAGCAAAAGTCTAGTCTTTTAGTCTGAAGTCCAAAATCAGTTAAAAGACCAAAACCAGTTCAGTAGAATCACCCATTTATATGTTTTAGGCCAAAACCTTCTCAAAACCAGAGTCTCAGACATCAGTCAGCGAATTCATAACCATTTCATTCTTTTAGAGAGAACAAACTCTCCAGACGTCTGGCTCATATCGTTTTGCATGGCTTTGTTTACATCATAACCATTTCATTATGCAGAAAAAATCAAACAAGAGAAAATCATGGAAGGGGATAATGTGGTGAAAATCCAAGGCTGAATTCGGGCCTTTGAGTTTCAACACGTCACTAAAGCGTCATAAGGATGAAGAGGAAGCTTGAGTGCTGGCGTAGATGCTCAAACAGGACTGAGTAGATTCCACTGTGTGGAACTGGACGTGAGCCAGGTGAGAGGAGGTTTACGGTGGCGCTGGACGTTGGTATCTGTTCATGACACTGTTGTGCTTTGTTCACGGTTAGCAGTTCATTTTGCTAAGTCATTTATTTAGAAGCGTTTTCATTTTTTTGGGCCCATCTCCTTGTTTCTACGCACACTGTCCACTGACCGTTCAGTTCCCCTCTGTAGTTCTACAGTTACAGACTGTAGTCCATCTGTTTCTCTGATACTCTGTTACCCTGTTCTTCAGTGGTCAGGACCCCCATGGACCCCCACAGAGCAGGTACTGTTTGGGTGGTGGATTCTCAGCACAGCAGTAACACTGACGTGGTGGTGGTGTGTTAGTGTGTGTTGCGCTGGTCTGAGTGGATCAGACATGGCAGCGCTGCTGGAGTTTTTAAACACCTCAGTGTCGCTGCTGGACTGAGAATAGACCACCAACCAAAAATATCCAGCCAACAGTGTCCTGTGGGCAGCGTCCTGTGGGCAGCGTCCTGTGACCACTGATGAAGGACTAGAGGATGACCAACACAAACTGCAGCAGCAGATGAGCTGTCGTCTCTGACTTTACATCTACAAGGTGGACCGACAAGGTAGGAGTGTCTAATAGAGTGGACAGTGAGTGGACACTACTGTGTCTGATCCACTCAAACCAGCGTGACACACACTAACACACTACCACCACCACGTCAGTGTTACTGCAGTGCTGAGAATGATCCACCACCCAAACAGTACCTGCTCTGTGAGGGTCCATGGGGGTCCTGACCACTGAAGAACAGGGTAACAGAGTATCAGAGAAACAGATGGACTACAGTCTGTAACTGTAGAACTACAGAGTGCAGCTATACGGTCAGTGGAGCTGATAAAGTGGACAGTGAGCGTAGAAACAAGGAGGTGGTCAGAATGTTAGGTCTGATTGGTGTGTGTAGGTGTGTGTGTGTAACAAATATCCAGGCAGTTTCTAAAAACAGGCCATTCATGGAAGAAGCCACTTAACAACCGGCTTAACTGTACACAGTGTAAAACACGCTGCCATCAGTCAAATAACTTCAAAAGTGGTGGAACAATGTGTGGATTACAGTTTACAACTGACTGTAAAAGGGAGCAGGCAGACGTTTGCTTTTACGAGGCAACAATTAGCTCGAGGCTGCGTTCTCCAGTGACATTATCACAACGTGAAGCGAAGTATAATCACTGTAATGTGCAGTGTGGGCTTATTTCCAAGTACCACAGGATAAAACTGCAAGCTGTGTAAGATCAGATATGTTCTGAGAACCGCTGTAGGGAAGGGCCATGTGACTAACCAGCCGAATATCCACTCACAAACTGTTTAGCGCAAAACGTGCAACAAAAACAAACTTGGACTGCCACTCAGCAAAAACACAAGGACATCTTGTCCTGGTCCTTTGGATTGATGGAGAATGTGTTGTATATGGTTCTACATAGAACCTTTCTGTAAAGATTGCCATTGGAACAGTGGTGGAGTTCTTTTTGGTGCCAAGTACAGCACATTCTCCATCCAGGTGTGTGTGGTTCATTAAAGAACCCTTTTGAAATGGTTCTATATAGCAGCACTACTGTTATGAGTTAGTTTAAATTCTCTGAGAGGCGAGATTCTGAGAGCTCCGGTGATTTTAGCGTACAGCTTACATCAGACAGTCTGGGCACTTTTGTGCACAGAGTTCCTGAAACTGCAAATGCAACATCTGCTGCTGGAACCGGCCCATACTAGCAAACTACTGACAAAATACTGAAGCCTGGGCCCAGCTATCTGTGGTCCAGTTAAAAATACACATACACACACATTCTAAGCCACTTATGTCAGTGCTAATTATGCGAAAGAGAAGGAAGCATCCTGGAATAGGTCGCCCATCCATCACAGGTCACACACACACTCTCACACCAAGGAGCAATTCGGCATGTCTTTGGGCTGTGGGTGGAAACCCATGCAGACACAGGTAGAACATGCAAAGCTTTACACAGAAAGGATGGTGGGTACCCGGCCGGGGAATCAAACCCAGACCCTTGATGGGTCACCATACCACCTGCTTCCTCTAAACGCAGAATTCAGTTGCTGTGAAAAGGTCATAAGTTTGTGGACGTGGAGGGCTTTACAACGGCTTTACCCTCGGCTCTTTAGCTTTCGACAGGGACTTAGTGCTTATCTCAGCTTATTAATCAGATATTTGTGTAACACCTTCTAAAGCAGACACTGTGTGTCACATGCTCCTCGTACATAGTCTTGGTCATAGTGTAAACACTCACACCTTGTTTGTAAATCGCTTTCTGCTCACAACACTGTCCCCTTTGTCTGTTATCACATGATCTTCTTACAGCACTGTGTGAAAGTTTTAGGCGTCTAAGCAAATTTTTAAACGATTGACCTCAGCAGTGAGTTTATCACAATATACATTAGAATAAAGTCGTATTCATAATTCAAATAAACAGAAAAACAATCAAAAGTAACAAGAATTTCTTGGGTCCATATAAATAAATAAATACATATTTATATATATATATATATATATATATATATATATATATATATATGTGTGTGTGTGTGTGTGTGTGTGTGTATATATATATATATATATATATATAATTAATAATTAATATTCTATACATTTTGTTTATTCAAACATTACCACTTTTCTCAGCAAATAAACACAAACTACACAAACAAATAGATTTTGAAAATGAGTCTTGGGTGCCTAAGACTTTTGCACAGTATCTCCACAAAAAAATTAATCCAATGAGGTTGAAGTGTTAATATTTGAATAAACAAAATATATAGGATATTAATTAATGATGATTTATATATATATATATATATATATATATATATATATATATATATATATATCATATAAATAATAACTAGTGATTTTCTGGATGTTAGCATGTTTGTTTACCCATTTCCAAGCCACTCCTCGAGGAAAGCAGTGAATTCCAGCGTGGTGCCGTGATCGGACGCTGGCTGTGCAACAAGTCCAGTCATGAAATTTCCTCACTACTAAATATTCCACAGTCCACTGTCAGTGGGATTATAACAAAGTGGAAGCGATTGGGAACGACAGCAACTCAGCCACGAAGTGGTCGGCCACGTAAAATGACAGAGCGGGGTCAGCGGATGCTGAGGGGCATAGTGTGCAGAGGTCACCAACTTCACTACAGACCTCCAAACTTCATGTGGCCTTCAGATCAGCTCAAGAACAGCGTAGAGAGCTTCATGGAATGGGTTTCCATGGCCGAGCAGCTGCATCCAAGCCTTACATCACCAAGCGCAATGCAGAGCGTGGAATGCAGTGGTGTAAAGCGCCGCCACTGGACACTAGAGCAGTGGAGACGTGTTCTCTGGAGTGACCAATCACGCTTCTCCGTCCGGCAATCCGATGGATGAGTCTGGGTTTGGCAGTTGCCAGGAGACGGTACTTGTCTGACTGCATTGTGCCAAGTGTAAAGTTTGGTGGAGGGGGGATCATGGTGTGGGGGTGTTTTTCAGGAGTTGGGCTCGGCCACTTAGTTCCAGTGAAAGGAACTCTTAAAGCTTCAGCACCAAGAGATTTTGGACAATTTCCTGCTCCCAACTTTGTGGGAACAGTTTGGGCACGAACCCCTTCCTGTTCCAACATGACTGCGCACCAGTGCACAAAGCAAAGTCGATAAAGACACAATGAGCAGTGTCCTGACCTCAACCCCATAGAACACCTTTGGGATGAATTAGAGTGGAGACTATCACAGATCTATCACTCTTCTGTCTGTCTGTTTGCTTGATGCTCCTCTGTGGCTGAATGTCCATTACTGTCCTTTACTGCCTTGGAGATCAAGTTCTCTTTCAAATAGTACGCATGCTGTTCTTTGAACCCATCGGAAAAGCAAACAACAAGAACAAAGCACTTCTGTACAAACGTATCATTCAGTCCGTGGCTTTATTCCATTTCTCCTTCACAATAAAACAGCTCAGTGACTTCCAGTACAAAGCCCTGGGCAAGCTGCCAGGGCTCCGCCCCCTCCCTGCTAACACCTGTATCTCTTCACATCACTCAGTACCTGCAATGATCTGCTCCAGCATCACCCAATGACCTCCTCCTCTGTCTGTTTGGAGCACATTATGCACACAGTACTGTTCAGACTTATGGAATAACTTAGTAATAATAGTAATAATTACTGTTAATTAAGTTCTGTTCAACAAAATCCTGTAGAGTGAGTGGATGCCTGATGAGTGGAGAAGCAGTGTACTGGTCCCCATTTTTAAGAACAAGGGTGATGTGCAGAGCTGCAGTAACTACAGAGGTATAAAGTTGATGAGCCACACCATGAAGGTATGGGAAAGAGTTGTTGAAGCAAGGCGAAGGCGAGAGGTCCAGATCAGTGAGCAGCAGTTTGGTTTCATGCCCAGAAAGAGCACCACAGATGCAATTTTTGTGTTGAGAGTGTTGGTAGAGAAGTACAGAGGAGGTCAGAAGGAGCTGCATTATGTGTTTGTGGATCTAGAGAAGGCAGATGATAGGGTGCCAAGACAGGAACTGTGGTACTGTATGAGGAAGTCAGGTGTAACTGAAAAGTATGTTAGGGTGGTGCAGGACATGTATGAGGATAGTGAGACAGTGGTGAGGTGTGCAGTTGGAGTGACAAAAGGTTTCAAGGTGAAGGTGGTGTTACATCAGGGATCAGCTTTGAGCCCCATCTTGTTTGCAATGGTGATGGAAAGGTTGACAGATGAGGTCAGGCAGGAGGCTCCATGGACCATGATGTTTGCAGATGACATTGTAATCTGTGGTGAGAGTAGAGAGCAGGTGGAAGAGAATCTGGAGAGGTGGAGGTTTGCACTGGAGAGGAGAGGAATGAAGGTCAGTAGAGACAAGACGGAATACATGTGTGTGAATGAGAGGGAGGCAGGTGGAAAGGTGAAGATGCAAGGAGTAGAGCTCGTAAAGGTGGATGACTTCAAATATCTTGGATCAACCATCCAGAGCAATGGACAGTGCAAAAAAGAGGTGAAGAAGAGGGTGCAGGCATGGAGACGGGAGTGGGTGGAGACGGGTATCAGGGCTGATGTGTGACAGAAGGATAGCAGCAAGAGTGAAAGGGAAGGTCTACAAGACAGCAGTGCGTCCTGCTATGATGTCTGGTTTGGAGACTGTGGCTCTGTCTAAAAGACAGGAGGCTGAGCTGGAGGTGGCGGAGATGAAGATGCTGAGATTTTCGTTGGGAGTGACAAGGATGGACAAGATTAGAAATGAGCAGATCAGAGGGACAGTGAAGGTGAAGCAGTTTGGAGATAAAGCCAGAGAGGCCAGGTTGAGATGGTTTGGACATGTGTTGAGGAGGAATAGTGGATATATTGGGCAAAGAATGTTGGAGATGGAGCTGCCGGGTAAAAGGAGAAGAGGTAGACCTCAGAGAAGGTTTATGGATGTAGTGAAGGTGGACATGGAGATGGTTGGTGTGAAAGTAGAGGAGGCAATGGATAGGGCAAGATGGAGGCAGTTGATATGGTATCCCTAATGATCGATATGGTGAAAAACTGCACACAAACCCACCATATTCGATCAGGCAGAACATTTTGGAGCTGGAATGACATCGATACTTTGAAAACTGTGGAACAAGTTTGCAGACAAAAATCTGGAAGAAATATAAGAAGGATCAGAAGAAGTATTTACCATCAGATAAATTTCTTCATTTTCTTGGACCAAATTGTATTCCTGCCTCTATTGTTGTGCCTTAAAACTATAACATTGTTTGTTTACACTACATGAATATGCACACTCCAATCACACCAAAGGGAAAGCAGACTCACGTCATGATGCTTCCACCCTCATACTTCACTGTGCACAATGTTTTTGGAGTGATACGTACCTTTTCTGTTGGATTTCCTCTGGCCAGAGTGTGTTCTTCCAAAAACAGCTCTGATTTGTCTAAATGCTTGGGTGCTAATTTTAAATGCGCTTCTCTGAGCTTCTCGTTAGTGGAGTATTGCATGGAGTGTAAGACTCACCTTGATGCATAATTCATCAGCACAGCGCTGGACATGGACTCTAAATTTAGTGCACTGTAACACTAACTGTTGTTTTGATACATGCTTTCAAAGTTCGATCACAACAAAACTAACAATAAACAATCGTGAAAAACCAGTTGAGGATGTGGCCAAACCTGCACCAGAAACTAACCTACCACTTATCACATATACAAATATGTGATAAGTCTTGTAATCCTAGAACTCCAGTTAGGTAATGTGTCAAATTTAGATGTTTGTTTACATAATAGGAAACAGAGAAGAGGAAGCTGGATATCCAGTAGACAGTTTGAATGCGGTACAACTTTACTAGCTGCAACACAGTTGTGACTCAGTAGGAACTATACAGCTGTTGTTGTGAAAAGGCCTAGAATGCTTCTCAGCCAATCAGATCGAGCCAGTGACAGCATGTGCCATCTGCCTTGACATGCAGGGGTGGTCTTTGGGCTGGGCAAAAGCAAGCAGCTGCCCAGGACCCCCATGAAAATACAGATTAGATATACTGCACACGTTCATGTGGAATGACTTGTTCTGAAGTGTATCTACATGTTCAAAATTCTTGTTATTTGTCTTGTTATGTGAAGACACAACTGCTTGTGATAAAGTGATAATCTGCATTACATAGAGGGGCTTCTTCAGTGTGATGTTGGTAGAAAAATGTTATAAAGTTACCCAAAAACAGGGAGGAAAACAAAAAGTTTGTGGACACCTTTCCAAACCTAAGTTTATTTATTCAGTCAGCACAGTCTCAGCAGAGTGTACATGATGCTAGTGTTAAAGTTAGCATAAATAGATCCAGTGTTGGGCTAATTGCTCTAAAATGTAATCCTTTACAAGTTACTAATCACTTCTCTCATGTAATATAATGGCATTATGTTGCAACCCCAATTCCAATGAAGTTGGGACATTGTGTAAAACATAAATAAAAACAGAATTTCAGGTTGCACCTGTAATGTCCAGGAAACCTACTAGACCACCTCGGTAATTAAGGCTGAGCAGTAGCAGCTGTGGGCTCCCTACTTAAGATGGGATCACACAGTGCTCAGTCTTGAGTTCACGCTGCCACGTGCACATTGCTCTGGCTGTGCTTTTCCCAAATTGTTCTCCAGCGTAATTATTTTAAAAAATCTATTGAGTGTGTCTCATTCTTCAAGTTTAGGGAAAGGCAAGGATGAGATTAAAGAAGGGAGTTTTTTGGTTTCAGTGTTGGGGAGCTCTCAGTTTGGGTCATCCTTTTCAGTCTTTAGTTAGCGCTGCCATTATCCCTTTTGGGGTCATGCTGTGTAGAATGTTAGTCTGGCAATGCTGTGATTGAGGGTTTAATCCCCCCACTGACCAGTTGCTTTCCTTGTTCCCTTCTTAATTCTTTCCTTGTCTAGTTTGTTTCTCTTAGCCCCTTTTGTTTCTTTTCTGAGCTGTACCTTTCCCCTGACCCTCAGTTGCACCGCATTTGAGGCCATCGTCTAGTGTCTGCCTGGTGGTTCGTCTTGTAGTGCTCCTGACCACTAACACCAGGGTGTCCAATCTTATTCACAACAGGCTGCTGTGGATGCAGATTTTCATTCAAGACAAGCGCACACCTTTCATTGGTTTCATTGGTTTAATCGGTCAGTTTCAGTCTTTAAACAACTGATCAAGGGAGCTCCTTTTAGCTTTGTTGTAATGAAAACCTGCAGCCACGGCGGCCCTTTGCAGATAAGACTCATGTCAGTGCTGTAGTCTTACTAGAAGAAATATTTTACTGGGAAAAAAAAAATAAGCAAGGTCCCTAAGAGTTGACATACCCCCCACCAGAGGTAGAATAAAGCACATGAATGTTGTAATGTAGCTTTGATATCTGTAGTTTGTGAAATGGATTGTTGTATAAAAATGTTTTACTGCAAACTTTGTGTAATTTTTAAATATTTGGACGCTCCTCAAAGCCAGAAAATGTGCAAATTTAGGAAAGGCGTAAAGGGAGAGTGTCTACATTATCACATATTTCAGAAAGTAAAATCCAGAATGTGGAACTTTAGATTGACTGTGCACAAACACACACTCTGTGTGCTAAAGGAAAGATAAAACTAATATGTTTGTCCATTGTCTAAAAAAAATGCTACATTAAAACTGTAATGAATGCCTTTATGTGATTAATATAATAATGACCAAGGACCTGCACTGACCCAGAGAAACACCATAGGGGTCTATTTTCTCTTTTCAGCACTGCAGCTACTTCCACTATTTACAGTTCCTTTCTGCATTTCACAGCACTAATATCTCTCTCTCTCTCTCTCTCTCTCTCTCTCTTCATATCTCTGTATCTTTGTTCTTAAGGGCCTGAGTACAAGCCTCTTGATAATGACACATAATCTCATCTTCGAGTGTGTTTATTCGTCTATTATATGCGGCGTGTGATGAACTCCAGGCCCTTCAGTGCTGCTGTTTTAGACGCCTTTGCTCTTTATCACACTGCACTGTCATGTAAGTGTTCCTCAAGCTGGTCTAAGATCCAAGGAAACCAGCATGTGCACACGGCCGCTCGTCTGTGCTTAGGAGCTGAAGTTGGAATAACCCTTTTTTGCTGTCTTGCTCAGCTCATGCTGCTCAAATCTGTCTTCTATGAGCAAATGACTTTCTTGAATGTTTCAGCGATTCGATCGTTTGTTTGTTCAGTTTATGCTGCAGTGGGAAAGCAACAAAATTTCTGCTTAAAGGAGTGCGTGAGATGTAAACAGAGTGATTCAGAGGAGTTTGGTGGGATATGGTTTCAGATTTTTTTACAGTGGTGGTGATGGGAACCAGGTGTCAACATTACTACAACACAGATATAGACGTTTTATTTACTATCTAAAATGCACAGAACCTCAGTTTGAAAGAAGTTGGGGCAGTAGCTAAAATGCAAATAATAGCGGAAAGAAACTCGCTAAAAAATCCTGATGTCCCAAAAGTATTTATGTCAATGAATATGTCAGTGTCATCAGAATGAGAAATCCTTGTGTCATTGATTATGAACAAGATGCTCAAAACGCTTAGTCATGCTGTCATATCTCTGCAAGTATTTTCTGATGACTAAGGTTTTGATGACAGTGATGGAAAATACACACAGCCGCAATTCTTCTGTGCTGCATATCTAAATTTCAACAGCACAAAGTTACACATTACTGTATGTTACTGTATTTGAGTGACTGGACAGGATTCACATGAATGCTTTGACTGTTTGTACTGTAATTTGTTTACAGACCATATCGTTGTGATACGTAAAAGAAAGACAAGACTGTTACACGACAATGGAAAAAGGAAAAAAACACAAAATAAGGCCTCATCCTCGCCCCCACCACTTATCCCTCCCCCTCCGTTTTGCATGTTCATGTCTAGGGGTAGGGTGTCCCGGTTCTTGCTGAGATAGAGGGGTGGGGTGGGACGAAGTGATGTGGAAACATGACCCTCCAAATGGAGGTTTTTCAGAGACTCCAGTCAGAGAGACATGAGACAAACAGAAAAACCAGCAAGACGGAGAAGAAGAGACCAAAGAAACCCACAAATTTGAGAATCTTCTCTGTTAAAAATGAAGATAAACACTGTTTTATCTCAGTTTAATGTCGTTTCAGTGTTTTATGGCCTTTTTCTTTATAACAAGCATAAAAAATTGCTAGCTGCATGCTAATGTCTTGGTAGCTAGCTAGCTAACTTTCCCGTTCCACCTTAAATAGTCCAGCAGTTCTGACGCCTGAAGAGACAGAATGTTCTGCTGCTCCAGTTGAGGTTGAATATTTCCCCCTCTTTGAAGGCGTATGATCCCTAAATGTGACTAAAGCCCAGCAGTGAGGAGCTGAACTTTCCCCTCCTCTGCTGACCCTGAGAGGGCGCTAGTAGCTGTTAATGAAGTGATGCTCTTTTATTAGAGGGTCTCATTTCAGAGGAAGATCTCAACCACTGCCCTGTAGCTCAGGAACAAGGGGTTAGGGTGACCCTTGAAAACAATGGGTAGGGGTGAAATTAAGAAATGGGACGGGGCCTAAATACGTAGACACATGAAACACCCCTTAGGCAGCACTGAAACAAATGCAGTAATGCAAAAGACTGAGTAAGAATTCAAGAAATAGGTTGATATTTATATATGCTATAAATACTCCACATACAGTATGTACATGTATTTGTATATTACAATATATATACAGTAAGCAGCTACATTAAGATATTTACTATATACTGCAACATGCGAATACTGTAATATGAAGGGTTACAGTAAGTACACAGCATTACAGTAATGAGTACACAGTTGGATGACACACCTGTTCTCTCTATGAAACAGCTGAATAATTGAGGACACAGTTATTCTCCCAACCTTTGGCCATACCCTTCGGCCAGTCTCTACCATTGTAAGGCCATTATTGACAACATTTCTTCAGGATTGGACATTGTCCCTATGTCCTTGGCCTCTTCTACCTTTTCCTCTGTTTTGCCTCCTTACCCTTCCACCATGCATCCTTACTCCTATTCCTTTTTCTGGCTGGTCATTTCCTTGTTCTTCTTCCCTTGTCAGAAACTGTAACACTGTGTTTACATATGCTTGCAAAATTGAAGGTTTCCTGAGATGCACCTTTACTGTTAGGCACCACCTAACGCTTCACAAACTCCCCTCCATCTGTGAAAATCATGATTCACCTGAGGCTAAAAGAAATGACTTATGCAATAAACTAATGGATCTGTCTGAACTTGTGAAGAGCTGAAGAACCATAGCTTGCCATTTAACCCAGTAGCAGGAGGAGGAACGTGCATTTGTGTGTGTGTGTGTGTGTGTGTAACATCATCTGAACATACAGGTTTATGTATTAGAAAGCATACTGCTGAATCTCAGCCAATAGGAGGGGTTTTAGCGAGGCACTTTCTCTGTATACTTACAGTGCTGGTTAACCAGGTGGAAGTCTAGGAACAGCAGCCTTCTTTGCTGTTTAACCCCTACAAGTCTGGAGTCGTTACCATTGCTTTTCTATAATATTTAAATGCAAACACATAATTACGTAATTTCTGCATAACTAAATGATTAACGTTGTTCAGAGTGGTTTGGCGTGAAACGCTCAGTTCTAGGTAAACTTACCGAGCCAGAGCTGTTCACAGTGGTGAACAAAAAAAAAAAAAGCTCCTCACAGAAATATGTTACATGAACTGGTTATGAATTCACTGCCTGATGACCGAGACGCTGTTTTACAATTGAGCTGTTTTCTCAAAAAACATCAGCCGTTAATTTCTTCACTAATAACAGTTTTAATGATGTTTACTTGATTGGCTGTTAATCTCTGAATAAAGCACAGTTGGTACAGACATGCTTGGTGTTTAGAGAGGACCTTAGAAGTAAAGTAATGAGTCAGTAGCTCATTTTTACCAGGAAGCAATCAGTAAAATAATCTCATTACAGTCTGAGAGACGTATATCATGATTTCTGACGCTTTAATAACCCTGACCAACAAATTTGCTCTTCAAATTTTGCTTCTTTGTTTAAGCACCGGAGCTAAGAGGCTAACAAACACTAGAAGTCAATAGTCACCCAAATTTGAACCCCTAAATCCAACCCAGGCCCAGAATATTCACCTATTTAAAAATTATCAATATCATTTCTAGAATATGTGTATTGACATTTTCCTATTTCTTTCTGATCAGAATAAACTTGGCCATGAAGTAGGATGTGGCTTAGGGCCTGCAGCTGTTCGGAAAACTGCCCTGACTGCATGGATTGTTTTCAGCAGTGTCATTTGCTGGCCACTCTTTTGAACCTGCTTCGTAAACTTGTGCCACAATAAAATTAGGAACGGTCTCGTTCCTCTGTACTCATCATAGTGCGTCATTCGTTTATTATTCCGCTGTAATGGAATTGTTCTAAAGTAAGAGAGCAGGTGAACAGGAATGTGGCCATACGTCTTTCACGCCAGAGTCACATGAACTGATTCTCATCACTGAGGAATTTGTTCATTCATACCTTCAGCTGCAGTAAAATTCTGGAATTAAGCAAGAGCCCTGCATCCGTCTGACCACATAAGGCAACATGCGCCCGGAGCCGAGAGAGCAGCGATACTAGAAACTGTCCACTGCGTATCATCAGCGGGCGGGTATCCGGAGGAGATGGTGGATGGGATATTAGATACCTGGTGGGGTGCACTGAAGAAAATCAGTCGTTCAATAATGCAGCACTTTTCCATTCAGTTGTATCGTCGTCTTTGACACCTCAACAGAACGTTTAGCTGTTGATGGAACAAAGTCGGAACATTTCAGAACAATTTCATTCAGTTTCAGTGGAATCGAATCCCTTTCGGATCAGTTTTCACTCATTTTACCTAAACCAATCGCTTAAACACACCACGGTTCATTTGTTTAATGTAGATAAAGATTGATTGGCTGTTCATTTGTAAATGAAGCACACTTGGTGTAGATTTGCTTGGTGTTTAGAGAGGACATTAGAGGTAAATGAATCATTAGTTTATAGTTCAGCAGTAAGTATTCAGTAAAGTAATCTGATTACAGTGTACCGTGCCATTTAAATTCTTTAGTCCCCCTGCCCAGCCTGCATTTGTTCTTCAAATTTTGCTTCTTTGGTTAAACTCCGGAGCTATTAGGATAACAAACACAAGAAGTCAATAGTCACCCAAATTTGTTCTGTAAAAGCATCTCCAAAACTTCTCAGGCCTTCATTAAGGCCTCACACACAGTAATGAATATGCTGCCTGATGCCTGAGACACTGTTTTCTTGCTATGAGTGGTACAAGCAAATAGCTCAGGACCACCAAGCCAACCACGATCAATATCATTTGCTAGTGAGCAATGAGGGGCGAAGGGTGAAACAGTTCATACCCCTTGACTGCAGCTTTCTTCATCTCGAACCATCCAGCCAACAGCGTCCTATGGGCAGCGTCCTGTGACCACTGATGAAGGACTAGAGGACGACCAACACAGACTGTGCAGCAGCAGATGAGCTGTCGTCTCTGACTTTACATCTACAAGGTGGACCGACGAGGCAGGAGAGTCTAATAGAGTGGACAGTGGGTGGACACAGTGTTTAAAAACTCCAGCAGCACTGCTGTGTCTGATCCACTCACACCAGCGCAACACACACTAACACACCACCACCACGTCAGTGTTACTGCAGTGCTGAGAATGACCCACCACCCAAACAGTACCTGCTCTGTGAGGGTCCATGAGGGTCCATGGGGGTTGAACAAAACTTCACCGTGTAGCTGGATTGCAGCTGTTTTGTTCAGTTGTTCAAAGCTCATAACCTGGAATTTCAAACTTCAGACTGGGAAAAAACAGATATATGTGTATGATGTCAAATCAAGATCAAGTTCACACCATCAGCAGCAATAAACAGCACCATTTCTATACTTTTCACTGAGGTTTGCTTTCGATCAGTCAACATACAGACACAGTAGTAGGTCAAATCTATAACTAACCATAAAATTCACTGCTTTGGGAAGGTAAACATCTCATAAGTGCTAAACTTATCACTCCTACACTCTCAGAAAAAAAGGTACCACACTGTCACTGGGGCAGTACCTTATCCCTGTGGTGGTCCCCTCAGGGCTCCATCTCAGTGCCTTTAGTTAGGGAACATCACTGAACCGTAATCCACTGAAATGATCTGTTCTAATCTGTGCTGACTCCACACACCCCGCCTCGCCTCCAGGCTTTTATTCTACTGTTCTGTTTTAAAACATTCGGTTATGAAAAGGAACAAGTACCAACTTTTCACCTGGAGGAACTGATTTAAGCTCCACAATCAGACCTTAGAACCACTGTAGAACCTTTGAGGGAACATCTACACTGTTTGTACCTTGATGAGCGAATCATGTACCTGCATGGTACCTTTATTTCTAACGGCTAGCCTGTCCCCAGCAATACTCACTTTCATAGAGGCAACAGTGTTTTTTCCGTCAAACATGCTGAGGTCAAAAGTTCCGAGCTCCTACTTCCCCTTCAGAGCCAGGCAGCACTAAACAACAGGGTGTTGTGCTAAAATCTCACTTTCCTTCATGTTCACGCATGTTCACGCAAGCTCATGGATGCTGGAGATTACACTGTTTACTTCGGTTACTTCTGTTTAACTGATTAACAGTTATTTATAAAAAGTAATCTAGCATCTGTGCATCTATGTACATAAAGGGGAGTCCGATTCCGGCACAGCACCTGCTGAAGGTGAAGTTACAGGGTGAAGTTGTTCATTTTTAAAGCTCCTAGTTGACCGTTCCTGTGCTCTAAACCACATCCACAAGTCTGTTCCACCCTCACAAAGACCTGGATGTGATTTGAGCTGGTCCAGAGTGGACCAGTAGCTCCAGCTGTAATCTAAAGAAGCGATATATTCGGATTCCAGGCGAGTCTTGGCTGACCGATTACATCTGGGGTGAGAAGAATTATGTAACTTTGATTTCTCATGGCTTTAAGTGAAGAGCTTGGATTAAAACAGCTGTTTTTAGAGCTTTGTGGGTGTCGTACCATCTCTGCCATTGACCAGGATGGTTCTCTGATGACGTTCTAGCTGGTTCTTCACCATGTTCAGCTCATTTTGGCTCCTGAGGTAGAGTGATAGACCGAAGGCCTTCAGAAAGATCCCTATAGGCAGTCTGTAACTTGATGTCTACTCGCTGGCAAACTTTATCAGTAAAAATATCCCCCCGGCCACTTTATCAGAAACCCCTCCACTGTAGCTCCTCCTGAGACTATAGCTTATCTGGTCAGTTTCTATAGACCTCCAGCATTTCATCAATGGTCAGCTTCTGCTGATCTTGTCTGATAATCTGTGACACCCACGTCTGTAAGAACCCCAGAAACACACTACCATCTCAGTGCCACTGCTGTGCTGAGCATGGACCACCGCCCAGATAACATCTGGACAACAGCAGTGCTGTGGCAATAAACTGACCAGCAATGAACAGGGTAGAGGGGGGCTGAAGTGATTTCGGTGCTTTTGCATCCTCATCCTGCTCTAGAACTTGTTCCACTACATTCAGAACACGTCCCTGATATGGTTTACAGAGTGGCCACACCCTCCACATTTAAAAGGCGCACAGTAGTGCTGCTTCATTACTCTCAGCAAGCATCCAGCCCATTGGACACATCGCTGCCCACACCACTGCCCACCTACTAACACAGGTAAAGACAAAAATAAGAATAACTGCTGTTTCATGTTTTTCATTTGTAGCTAAGAAGAAGCATTTCATATATACTTGTATGTAAATGTACCAGTGAGCTTTACTTTATATACTTAATAAATATTTTGTGCTAATTTTTTAAATACATATTTTATACACTAAAACCAATTTTCTTCCAAAAAACTAACCATATTAAACGGATAGCAATATAATAACTTTGATATATCAACAATTGCCACTTTATGTTGCAATGTTTACATTTATTTATATTTATCTTTATAGTTTATATGTTAATTTAACATTTATATACCTACAGCTGTGCATACTCACAAGTTATCACTAACTTAAGATTAAAAAGCAACAAATTAGTACAAAAAGCAGTCATAATAAAATAATGTCAGTGGCCAGCGTGCCTTTAAAAATTTTATTTGCATTTTTTAAAATATATATAAAATCTAAGTGTAAATAAGTGAACGTATCCTCCACAGTGAACACACTTCTGCACGTTTTAATAAGCAGTTGCTCTTTATGTACCGAATTGAAAATATCGGGGAAAAAACTATACATAAAATGTGGCCGGTGAGAAAGTTATGGCACATTTTATGTGTTTTTTCATGGGAAAAATTTGCATCTTTAAGTCTGTTTCCTGTGCTCATTTATTTTCAGATTTTTTGCAATTTTGCAATTTTACATACAGTTGCACTTATTGTTGAACAATTATACAACATTAGTACTGCTGTACATATAAATATATATTCATTTAATATGGTATTAAAATTGGTTTTAGTGTATAAAATATGTATTTAAAAAATTAACACAAAATATTTATTAAGTATATAAAGTAAAGCTCATATATATATATATATATGTATGTATTTGTATTGTTAATTTAGTTATTGCATTTATAATATATATATATAATTGAAGCAATCTCTGTGTATATGTTTTAGATATGGAGGCCAAACTACTGGTGTTTATTGCGATTATGTGTGCTGTGTCTCGCATCGAAGGCCAGACAGTCCTAACATCGTCGGTAAGAATAGAACTATCTCTGTCTCACCATCCCTTGATGGTATGAGTAACCCACCCCCCCCAGGCCCAACATGTTCAGTCACCATTGCAAAGTCTCCTCCAAGTAACAGATAAGCTAATGTCAATGCTAATGACCTTCTGTTCTGATTGACAGAGCATCAACATCACTAAATCCGGCTGTGGAACCTCTAAGCTGTGCTTTCCCAGCTGTGACCCTGTAGTAAACTCCTCCACCTGCTACTTCGGCTCCACTCAGTACCTGTCCAACGGCACGCTGAACTTCGAGCTCAGGGGTCCCACCTCTGGCTACGTGGCACTGGGCCTGGCCTCCGACCCAAATGTGGTATGCCACATGCCACACCCTGCTACACGGCACGCTCTTTCACCCACTCACTATCATCTGCCATCTGCTGATATATCACGAACGCGGGAAAATGCCACCAAACCTGTTCCCACCGTTTACTTCCTTCTCAAAACCCTCACTGAAGGAAAGATCTACAAGGCATTCTATGAGCAATGCCATAGAAGAACCCTTTCTAGATGTACAAGAACCCCTTTCTGCAGGACTCTTAGAGGCCATTGCACCTCTAAGAACAGAAATAGGTTGGATAGTTTGTATAACATGTTCCGAGAAAATATTTTTAGAGAACATATGCAATTTTTATCCCCATTGTGGGAGTTTGTGTGGTCTACTGCTTCGTGGCTAAGCTTCCAGACACTAGCATTTCAATAATAGCACTTACAGTTGTCTAGGGCAGACCTAGCAGCACAGAAATTTCATCCTATGACAGGGCCAAGTTTACTTGTTTGTCTAGGGATTGCATGGTTATGTGCTTGAGTTTATACACCTGTCAGCAATGGGTTTTTCATTCCATTCAGGATGGACCTTTTCATCTTGTTAGTTCATGTTTGTGGTCAGATTGAGCACAATTTATCAATCCTACTACATTTTCTCTTTGCAGGGAGCCACCATTGTGTTTGTGTGCGCCACCAACAACAACAGCAACACGTTCTTCTTCCAGACAGCCTCTAACACCACAAGTGGCTTGAATCAGACTACCGTGGTAAGGAACCGTTCGTCTGACTGCGGCACTTATTATAGCTGCCTGCAGTTGAGGTGCATTTGACTCAGTTCCTCTCTCTTTCTCTTCTAGAACACTGTATACACAGTCCTGGGTTCAGCGTACAACCAAAGCCTGAACCAGAGCTTTACCCAGTGTACCTTCAACACCTCCAGCAACCTAACGGTTGGGAACATGAGCACGAGCACAAGCAAAGCTTCCACCAACATCAGTTACTATGTCACTATCTTCAGCGGCACCACTAACGGTCAGTCCAGCCAGTCAGAACAGAGCTCATTTACATATATCAGGCTTAGAGGTGCAGTAACAAAAGGAACAAAGAAAAGCTGAGAAACAAAAAAACATCTAAAACCTCTGGCCAGCCACCGGGGTTGCATTGGCGTGGCTAGAGTTTTAAACACTGTGTCCACTCACTGTCCACTCTATTAGACACTCCTATCTTGTCAGTCCACCTCGTAGATGTAAAGTCAGAGACGACAGCTCATCTGCTGCTGCTGCAGTTTGTGTTGCTCGTCCTCTGGTCCTTCGTCAGTGGTCACAGGACGCTGTTGGCTGGAAATTTTGGCTGGTGGACTGTTCTCAGTCCAGCAGTGACACTGAGGTGTTTAAAAACTCCAGCACCACCATGTCAGTGTCACTGCAGTGCTGAGAATGACCCACCACCTGCTCTGTGAGGGTCCATGGGGGTCCTGACCACTGAAGAACAGGGTAACAGAGTATCAGAGAAACAGATGGACTACAGTCTGTAACTGTAGAGCTACAGAGTGGAACTAAACGGTCAGTGGAGCTGATAAAGCGGACAGTGAGCGTAGAAACAATAAAAATAAAATGAAAATGAATTAATTAATTAAAATAAATGAATAAATAAATAATACTGGGCCCTTTAACAACATGGAAAGGTGAAGTGCTGAGGTTTTTCTGCTGCATTTCTACAGGAGCCACCCTGGGTTTCCCTGTTTCACAGTACTTCTCTGGAAAAGCGCTGAATCTGGCTGATCCTACCAGCAACACCAACACCACCAGCTCCACCTCCAGCACCACTGCTGCAGCCGTGGCGGCCACTACAGCAAGCGGTAGTGACTCTCTCACCAACCCCGTGGCTCATGGTAAACATGCATTCCGCATTACTTTCACATCACAGCGAAGGGAGGCGACTTCGGTTTTGCCCCTCTTTCATTTCTGTGGGGGTTTGTGGGGGTGGCAGTGGCAGGAAGCCTGTGGAGAGAGCTTTTCCCAAATTTCTGCAAAGTTTTACCAGGCGGCAGATTGTCGTAATCAGAATGTGACTTTTTTCTTACCTGCATTTCGTCAGAGTGCAGAATTAGCCTATGACTCTGCGAGGTAAGCATTTCGGTTCACTGCAAAGTTGGCTTTTAGGCCGGAAACCTCACACAAATGAGAGATTTTGCGTCACAAAATGTGTCACAGTATAAAAGTGCAAGCTGCATTCCCAGCGTTATAATGACAGCCAAGCCCGGCAAAGTTGTCTCGAATTGTCGGTGGGCTTTCTCCTGGTCAACAGTCATAGTAGACCAGCAGTCGGACGAGCATTACTTCTCCAAGCTAATGGAACAGGAAAAGCAGCTCACGGTGGACAAGCCAGTGAATTAGTATTGATCTATATTGTACCATCACCAACGGAAGCTAAACCACCAGAAAATTCGGCTCACTAGTGCCACCAAGCTTAGAGATAAAGACTCAAATCTGAGCGAGTGAAATCAAGCGACAGCAGGGCTGAACAGCTCTGATCGTTAGCAGTTTCTGTTCTGCCTCGTCTGTTCAGAATGGAGGCGCTGAGGATAGTGGAGGAAAGGGGCGGGGTTTCTGAGGTTTCAGTGAGGCGAGGGCGCGTACGGTAGTACATAACAATGTGGCATTGTGCAGAAGATGAATCGCGGAGGTCGTAGCTTTGGCACACATTTGCATACCACATGGCACAGATTTGCATACCACCCCGAGATTTGCATATCTCCCATCTGGATCGTGGAGGAAGTGACAGCCACCACAATATTCAACTATTTGTTATTCAAAATAGATTTTTTTTTATTTGTGATTTTACTTCAAATATAGCCCAAATGCCTTATGCCTTAAAGGGCTAATCATCTCTCTCTCTCTCTCTCTCTCTCTCTCTCAGCGCTGGCCATCCTGCTCAGTGCCATAGGTCTCCTCCACCTGTCATAAAGGACCTCCTGACTTCACCTTTAATGAAAATGTTTCTCAGGGTTTATGAGCTGCGTATGAAGTACACAGGCTAACTGAGACAAAGGCAGCCCAACACGGCCATCTGGGTCTCTGTGTGTGTGTTAGGTAGACTGATTGTGTATGTATGGATGGATGGATGTACAGTGGCATAGGAAATGTTGTTGATTTTCTTAGTGAATAAGCTGATGGACCCTACAGAGGCCATATCTCTGCACTTTTTAATACATAATTACTGTTTATTTGCTGAATTTAACATATGGGAGAAAATGTGGAGTTTGCAGACGGTATTCCCTCGGGGCAGTCATGGGCTGGAGGTTAGGGAACTGACCCTGTGACCGGAAGGTCGCCGGTTCAATCCCCAGGGCCGACAGCGCATGACTGAGGTGTCCTTGAGTAAGACACCTAACCCCCAACTGCTCCCCGGGCGCCGTGTATAGGGCTGCCCACCGCTCCGGGCAAGTGTGCTCACTGCCCCCTAGTGTGTGTGTGTGTGCTCACTTCACGGATGGGTTAAATGCGGAGGTGGAATTTCCCCATTTGTGGGATTAATAAAGTATCACTTAAACTCAGCAAATAAATAGAAACCATGCAGTAAAATTGGCAGTTCCACATTTCCACTTCGGAATTCAACCAAATGTAGTTTGACTGAGGGTGCCTGGATTTTTGCACATGACCGCCTGGGTGCGTGTGAACATGGGCGCACTGGAGGAATGTTATGAAGCCATGGTCAACTGGCCGAACATCATATCGCTCCGCTCGTCCTCGCTTATTTGTTTATTGTTGTAGTGACCTCAGAAAAAAGGACTTGACTCATTCCAGCATTGGCCTTTGAGTTCATCTGCATCAGTATTGCACTCGTGTTTGTCTGTGGTGCACATGTAGCTGTTGAAACAAAAGGCTCTTTTTCCTCCTCTTGTTAATATGAAGACGTCTGTGCTGTAAACACTGTAATTTTTACCTGTATCGTTTTGATCAGAGAGGATTACTGATTAAAGTTTATTTTACATATGATTTTCCTGTTGTTCTCTCATTCATCCCAATGACTCAATGACTGTCTGCATTGATGCACTGAGGCTGCGTTCACATTCCGAGCCTCGTCGCTCAGATCCGATCTCTCTGACTCGGTGGTTCCCACTCGTTTAGGTAAGAGACTCAAATCCGTCATTAATGTGATGAACCGGCCTGAAATGACCCTCATGAGCTCCTCCTACTCAGTAATGTCACGTGACTGAATCACTGCCTCATCAGCACAAACTAACGAGCAGAACGAGCTTCGCTGAGAAGATCATTAACTCTGATCAGCCCTCAGCTTCGTTATTAGAGCCAGACGGAGGAGAAAAAGGTGAGATGAGCTGCTTTTCCACCGTTTACAGACTTTGACGGCGCTGTTGCCATGGTAACGCTGAATGACATGAATTCCGATCCGAGCGTCACATTAAGGTCACATGGCCACGAATCGGATACGCATCCGATCTAGGACCACATATGAAAGTGGCTCAGGTCGGATTTGAAAAGATCAGATTTGCGTCCACACAGCGCTGAAAACACCAGATCTGAGGCAGCCTGTTAATGTGAAGTCACCTGCATGCAGATCACATCATGACTGAGATACTATAATAATAAACATCACTGCCAAAAGTCAGCAAAGCAAGAAGACCAAGCCATGATATTCCACGCTTACTCACCCAGGACCAGTCCAGCCGCGGTACAGATTTCCCTGAAAAAAAGAAGAAAATTCTTCCACCTCATTCAAGCAACCGTGCAAATTTTCAAAGCTGTTCTCCGATTCGTTTTTTATTTATTTATTTTATTTGACCCAAAAGGTGTTAAATCATTAACGTGTCAAACAATATTTCATTTTAAATTAAGGACATTTTTTTACATCAGTTCTGTCAGTGTTTCATTTTTGAAATTTTATATCTCCATCAGTTTGCTTTTTTTTGGTGGCATTGGACGCTTCACAACCAAAAAACAGTCCGTACTGACAGCCTGTTTGAAGTGTCTTAAAATGTCTTCATCTAAGTTACAACAAACACCAATCTGTTTGACCCCCTAAATGACCACAGGCCCACCTGCAATCCCAAAGTTTTATTACACGCTCCTGTAATCTAAGAGAAGCTCAGCCAGTTTGCTTTAAAGTCTGGTCTAAGCTTGGTTATGCTGATCTAGCACTGGTCTGGTGCTGGTTTCGCTGGTGCCCACCCATACGCTGTTTATTCTTGCAGGTCAGCGCTCAAAACTGGTAACACCGGGTCGCATAACAAACACCCGCACCGAAACAATTCAAGTTTCGACTGTGTCACGTTCTCTATGAGGAAGTATTCATAACCGGAACGCAGTATGTCCCTTTACAGTAAAGAAAACAAACATAGAGCAGACATTCACACACACACACACACACACACACACACACACACACACACACACACTTCAGGGAACAGCTTCTGTTCAGGCTCATTAGATACAATTTTTTTTCAGTAACGCTGAGATTAATAACCGATCACATTGATTTATCAGTCTACTCAGGCTTTAGCAGAGCTCAGTAACGCTGAGATTAATAACCGATCACATTGATTTATCAGTCTACTCAGGCTTTAGCAGAGCTCAGTAACGCTGAGATTAATAACTGATCACATTGATTTATCAGTCTACTCAGGCTTTAGCAGAGCTCAGTAACGCTGAGATTAATAACTGATCACATTGATTTATCAGTCTACTCAGACTTTAGCAGAGCTCAGTAACACTGAGATTAATAACTGATCACATTGATTTATCAGTCTACTCAGACTTTAGCAGAGCTCAGTAACACTGAGATTAATAACCGATCACATTGATTTATCAGTCTACTCAGGCTTTAGCAGAGCTCAGTAACCCTGAGATTAATAACTGATCACATTGATTTATCAGTCTACTCAGGCTTTAGCAGAGCTCAGTAACGCTGAGATTAATAACCGATCACATTGATTTATCAGTCTACTCAGGCTTTAGCAGAGCTCAGTAACGCTGAGATTAATAACCGATCACATTGATTTATCAGTCTACTCAGGCTTTAGCAGAGCTCAGTAACACTGAGATTAATAACCGATCACATTGATTTATCAGTCTACTCAGGCTTTAGCAGAGCTCAGTAACACTGAGATTAATAACTGATCACATTGATTTATCAGTCTACTCAGGCTTTAGCAGAGCTCAGTAACGCTGATATTAATAACTGATCACATTGATTTATCAGTCTACTCAGACTTTAGCAGAGCTCAGTAACGCTGAGATTAATAACCGATCACATTGATTTATCAGTCTACTCAGGCTTTAGCAGAGCTCAGTAACACTGAGATTAATAACTGATCACATTGATTTATCAGTCTACTCAGGCTTTAGCAGAGCTCAGTAACGCTGAGATTAATAACCGATCACATTGATTTATCAGTCTACTCAGGCTTTAGCAGAGCTCAGTAACGTTGAGATTAATAACCGATCACATTGATTTATCAGTCTACTCAGACTTTAGCAGAGCTCAGTAACGCTGAGATTAATAACTGATCACATTGATTTATCAGTCTACTCAGACTTTAGCAGAGCTCAGTAACGCTGAGATTAATAACTGATCACATTGATTTATCAGTCTACTCAGGCTTTATCAGAGCTCAGTAACGCTGAGATTAATAACCGATCACATTGATTTATCAGTCTACTCAGGCTTTAGCAGAGCTCAGTAACACTGAGATTAATAACTGATCACATTGATTTATCAGTCTACTCAGACTTTAGCAGAGCTCAGTAACACTGAGATTAATAAGTAAGTAAGTAAGTAAGTAAGTAAGTGATACTGTTTTGATCCCACAACCGGGGAAATTCCATCTCCGCATTTAACCCATCCATGCAAGTGAAACACCACATACACACTAGTGAACACACACACTAGGGGGCAGTGAGCACACTTGCCCAGAGTGGTGGGCAGCCCTATCCACGGCGCCCGGGGAGCAATTGGGGGTTAGGTGTCTTGCTCAAGGACACCTCAGTCATGGAATGTCGGCGCTGGGGATTGAACCGGTGACCTTCCGGTCATTAATTAATGATAAAATAAAATAAAAAGATTAATAACTGATCACATTGATTTATCAGTCTACTCAGGCTTTAGCAGAGCTCAGTAACACTGAGATTAATAACCGATCACATTGATTTATCAGTCTACTCAGGCTTTAGCAGAGCTCAGTAACACTGAGATTAATAACCGATCACATTGATTTATCAGTATTTATTTATCTGATATTTTATTGTATATTCTGCACTGTTGTTTATTTTATCTGTGTAATGTGCAGCTGTTGTGTGTTTGGGGCCTGACGAACCACATTTCATGCCAATGAATACAAGTTATGCTGAGGAACAATGACATAGACCACGTGACCTGATTTATCTTTTCTAGCATGTTTTACAATCAATTTGCTGTCAGTGTAAAATGAAACTATGCACACCGGTCTTTGAGGAAGGATCAGGGTTGTGCGTGAGTCAGCGCTCCTCTGCAGGTCGGAGATGGAGCGAGGGATAGCGCTATGGGCGTGGCAGTATCTGTCTGTGTGCTCACAGAGTTTTTCCTTTTCACCTGGGAATAAAAAGTGTCTAAGAGGACTCTAACAGGACGGACTCGTCAGGCTGGGTTGTGCTATGAAAACAGTGCTGACTTTTAACCGGGTCTGTTTAAACATTTAGTTTTTGCTTTTATACCCTCCACTTTCAACCGAGACTCATATTTTCTTGTGTTTGTGCGGTTCTCTCTGCAAGTCCTCACTAAAAGCATTACATGGCCAGAACCCACCAGCAGGCCCCAGGTTTGATTACAGACTTCTAGAACATGAGAATAGCTCAGCCAGTTTGCATTAAAGTCCCTAATAAGCGTTAGTGTGTAATAAGCCTGAGATTATAGTGGGTTAAAAATGAAATCGCTGTTGTCGGAATACAACCTCATATCTTCATTTTTGTCGTTTTTCAGTTTTTGGCATATTTTGAACCTTCCTTTCGTCCTTTACATTGTGTGTGAATTTCATGAAGAATGGACCAAACAAAACGGCCCAAAATGACTTGGAAAAATTTCTGGTTCCATTGACTTGCATTAAAAGTAAAGTAGGTTTTTTCCTTCTCCTGTAAAGTGACCATTTGGGAGATACGAGGTTTTCTTCCGAAATTTGTTTTTTTACCTAAAAACAAGATGAACTCATGGAAACCACACACTGCTGTATGTACCACTCCGACATTCAGCTTACAGCTTTTATCCATCGCTGAACGCAAAACTGGCGTTGACTTAATCTTCATCGTCACTTTCTTAGCAAAGCAGAAGCGTCCAGACGTGTGTTAAACACGTTCTTACCGCTTTCAGTCATTTTCACACACTTTCACAGAGCAATTAACACAGATCTCATGCAGAATCCAGAGCAAAAGCATGTGAAAGATGCTGTCACAGTCATAAGTACCAGCAGCACCAGTATGAAGCATGTAGTGAGCAGTCAACTTAGCAGCCTGTATCTTATCTGATGTAAAAGAGCATTTATCAGACGGGGAACAGAAGACAGGTAAGACTGACCGGATATTAAACGACAGACGCGTCTGATGAGATTGTGAAACGTTCAGACAATGGATTCTGTCAGAGACTGTAACAATGTGTTCTGACCCCTTTGAACCCTTGATGTGGTTTATTATTATTTCAGCCTCAGATTCTTGGCCTTTCCTCATTTTCTGTGAAGATCATATAAAATAACCCATTTTCAGTGCTTCACTCTGTTCACCCCCCACACATTTATATTACACATGTGGTGCTGGGCTGAACCTCAGTGTAACTGCTGGACTGAGAATAGTCCACCAACCAAAAACATCCAGCCAACAGTGTCCTGTGGGCACTGATGAAGGACTGGAGGATGACCAACACAAACTGTGCAGCAGCAGATGAGCTGTCGTCTCTGACTTTACATCTACAAGGTGGACTGATAAGCTAGGAGTGTCTAATAGAGTGGACAGTGAGTGGACACAGTGTTTAAAAACTCCAGCAGCACTGCTGTGTCTGATCCACTTAGACCAGCACAACACACTCTAACACACCACATCAGTGTTACTGCAGTGCTGAGAATGACCCACCACCCAAACAGTACCTGCTCTGTGAGGGTCCATGGGGGTCCTGACCACTGAAAAACAGGGTAAAAAGGGGCTCAGGTCAGCACTCGCCTGCAGCCTCACTAAGCCTCAAAACAATCACAGACACAGTGTGTTTATAACCACATCTCTGTTCTGATTCAGAGAGGAAGTTTCTGTGGGAGGCAGCGCCCTCTGCCTGTGGTTATCTGCAGAAGTTTCAAAGAGGAAATCCACCAATTTAGTAAATTCAGGATGGTTCAGACGTCTTTACAGTGGTGGTGATGGGAACCAGGCGTCGCCATGACTACAACACAGATATAGACACTTTATTTACCATCCAGAACCACCAGAGAACCTACACGAGTAGGTTCTTCTGAGCTTATATGGTATGTTGATGATGGAAAATAGTGGAAAATCTGGAATGATCAGTTTTCTTTGGGGACTATTTTTGCCTCATGATGCTCGACTTAATGTATGAACTTTCAGGAGGACCTTTGAGGAGCTTTTAGAGGGGGACGTCTGGTTCCTATCACCACCACTGTGAACAGCCCTGACTGTAGAACAAATCATTATTATCTGATTATTATCAGGGATGGAGAAGTGACCAGGCCACGGGGGCCAACACCTAGAGGCCTCTGACTACCAGGAGTCTCGGGGATCCACAACCTGAGGCAGCTCACAGACTGGGGACAGTCCACTCCAGCCTCAAAAAAATTGTTGAACGAATAATATTGTGTTATATGTAATAACCAAATAAAGGCTCATTTTTAAAATAATCCCCATAACACAATACATGTCCAGAGACATAATTGCATGATGTAATAGGCTTTGCACATGATTTGATAATTAATCCGTTTTCTTACATATTTTAAAGCTCACCCAAATGAACAAGAGGGGTTTATTAAGTGGCTCATATGGAAAATATTTTCTTATGATTAAAATTTCTCCTTCAGGTCCGTTTATGTTGTTTGTGAATGGTACATTTTGAAACTCTAACAGTGTTTATGCACCTCAGTCTCTGTTTTATCGCAAAATTGAGCGAAATGTGATGCTTTGCAGGTCAATTTTTTCATGTAATCAGGTCAAATTTGAGTGTGGGGGCATTTAGGGGAGCCCAAAGACACTTATTCCTCTGTGAGAGAGCATTTATTTAATTTATTTATGGCATTTTGCAGATGCTCTTGTCCATTAGGAGTCTTGCCCAAGGACTCTTATTGGTATAGTGTAGAGTGGTTACCCAGGAGGGTGTTACCCACTACGCTACCCAAGAACTACCCCTTTAGAGACATTAAACTCAGATGTCTGGTTCCATTCACCACCACTTTGGTGAAACATGCAATTGGGGCATACAAACTTTTGCACATGGCTTTACAGCTAAGTGTTTTTTGAGTAAATTGAGCAGTGCAGTGATTTTATATAATACCTAATGAAATTCTAACATCATATAATAATAATAACAACACTCACAGTAGTAATAATACACTGCAAAATGGTACTGTGACATTACTCGCTGCCGTGGGTCTGTGATGTTCTACACTTTGAGAGCCGTCTAAAGGCCCACACCACCACCACCACCACTACACTCTGATCTCCTTCTGTTCCTGCATCTCTCCACATCCCTCGTTCTCTCCCACTCTTCCCTCTTTCGTCCGGTCGCTCCGTCCCGCACAGCTCACCCCGTTTCACCCATCCACCCCCTCCGTCCTCACCTCAGCTCCTGCTGTTCCCTCTCCACTTTATAAATAGAGGCGAGTAACTCTGCCTTTTCTGCCTTCACTTATTTATATATTTATTTATTCGTTTTTACTCTCCTCATCGTGAATCAGAGCTCAGATCATCCTGTGAGCGCTGATCACAGACCCGACAAGCACAGTTTGTCCATTATCTCAGCTTAATTAAGTTTCCCATTTAAAAAAAAGTCTATATTTTTGCTTCTGTTTCAGCTCAAATTGCATAAAAGGGAATTTTTTTGAATAATTAAATGGTTACATTTCAGGGAACACAGAGTAAACCAGAAACAATGAGTGTATGATACTAAACATGGGTGTCATATTAAACATCCACCAGCTTGAATGAAAAATAAAAGATATAAATATGATAAAACACGGCCTAAACCCGCTAACCAGACCTCTGACTACTGTGTGGGCGTGGCTAATGAGCAGTTTGATTGACAGCGCTGAGTCCAACACTCCAAGCTCCACCCCTCACTCAGGAGAATGTGTTCCGGGTTTCTCTGACGCTAGAGGGCGCTCCCGAGCGCGTCCAAAATGAATGGGTTGATATGGAGCGTTTGAGCAAAATCCTAGTTTATAAATGATTTAATCTAAAAGAACACAATCATTTCCTGAACACAGAGCAGCATGAAACACTTTAACACTGCTGTTATATTTTTAAGAGCTTTTAAACTCGAATTATAGGAGTTTAAAAACGGTGCCTCAAATATATCCATAATGTCACTGAGCAGGAACAGCCAATGAGAAGCTCCGCTTGCCAACCAATCAGCACTCGGTAGCAGTAATTTGTAAATTGTAAATTGCTGTAGAACAACATACAGGTGAGTTTCCTTTGTTGTATTAGTGAAACTCGTCCTTCTACTTTCTAGAATTAAAGGAAAGTTCTGGTTCAGTGATTAGAAACTATTTTAACATTCTGTTTTTAGCCGTTGAGGTTCCATTCACTCCCATTCATTAAGGACTCGCTCGCGGGCGCCCTCTGCTGTTCTGCAGTCCTGTTTTTGATATAATGGGGGAAATAGGAAGTGGCCAGGTTCCTCATAAACCGGCTCTGCTTAAATCGTTATCCAGCTTTAACGTGACCTTAACTGGCCAAAAAACTCCTCCCCAAAAAAGGTGAACAGACGTGCAGACGGACAGATGGACGAACAAATGGACAGATGAAGCAGTGCATGGATGAAGGAGTGGACGATTGTTGGTGGCAGCTACAGACAGATGGTCTAGCTTGCTTGCCCTTGGTTAGGCTAGAACAGCTTTCCTGCATCTCCGCAATATCACTACATTAAGAAATGCATGATCTCTACAGGACGCAGAAAAACTAGTTCATGCATTTATTACCTCAAGGCTGGACACTGTAATGCCCTGCTGTCTGGACGTCCCAGCAAAAGCCTCAACAATCTTCAGCTGGTCCAGAACCCTGCAGCCAGAGTCTCACAAGAACCAGAAAGTTTGACCAGGTCAGCCCAGTTTTATCAGCCCTGCACTGGTTACCAGTTAAATTTCACATTGGTTATAAAATCTTATCACTGTCCCACTATGAACCATCACGCCTACTTAGATCACAAGGTGCTGCTCACTACTGGTACCTAGAACTAATAAAGCTCCATCAGGGGGGAGAGCGTTCTCATACAAAGCCCCCCAGCTCTGGAATAATCTTCCTGTTAATGTTCGGGACTCAGACTCAGCCTCAGTCTTTAAGTCTAGGCTAAAAACTTACTTGTACAGTGGAGCCTTTGGTGATTAGTCTCCCTGTCAGGTCTAGACCTGCTGGAGTCTACACTGCTCTGTTTTACTGTAATCTGTGGTCAGCCACTCTTTACAGAACTGACTCTGCTGCCCATCCTGTGCGTCTGATGTTGTTGCCTCTTCTGCCTTGATCAGGTGCCGCTGCTCGCCGGCCTTCTGGACCCGGCTTGACCACCATTGAGCTTCTCGCTGTGCAGTCCTCACCCTCAGACGCTGCTGCTGCTGATCATATATTAATCAAATTAACAAGTGCCCACCTGTTTTTCCTGCTTTGTACTATCATACTTTACACTAAGGCCGCTTGCTGTCCGGTGTCGACCAGAGGAGGACGGGTTCCCCTTCTGAGTCTTGGTTCCTCTCGAGGTTCCTTCCTCCTGCCCTCAGGGAGTTATTCCTTGCCACTGTCGCTCACGGGGGCTCGGACCCCGATTTTCTGTTCTTTCTGTAATACTGATTGTTCTGTCAAGCTGCTTTGTGACAACACCTGCTGTAAAAAGCTCTATATGAATAAACTTTGCTTGCTTTGCTGCAGGAGATTCACACAGCTGTAGCATAAATGCTAATTCCGTTAGCATCACTAGCATCAAGCTAACTGTGGACCACCTATGCAATTCATAGCTGCTGTAGCTGAAACATAGTCAGCGGGTGAGCGAACAGACATCCGCTTAACACTTCAGTAACGCCACACCGAACCCGTTCATGAAGGGTTTGTGTTTAAAGCCGGTGACTGGACAGTTAGCTATTAGCCTGTCATGCTTTGTTCGTGATATGAATAAATATAGAGTAACGCTTGTGAAATACAGCATGTCGCATTGATTTATTACGCTAAATATAGCATGTAATATTCTTTTCTAGGTAGCGGCGAATAATAAAGTGTATAAATAAAGATAAATCAGGATGCAGCTGGTTAAAATAAGAAGCTAACAGGTTGCTATGATCATTTCAGTCAGTAGACAAGTGGTAATGAATGATAAACCGTGATAAAGCGTCTAGCTAGACCAAAACTATTATTATTGGCAGGGTTTTGTATTCAGAAGTGCGGAAAATAGACGAGTTGCTGTCGTCCAGGTGAAAAGGCAGGTGAGGTAGTGAGCAGATTTCGTCCTCTATATTACGGCTTTCTGCAAGTGGAGGTGTTGACGTGATGCTGTGTCCAGTCAGGGAGCAATGACCAGCTGATGCTCACTGTTTTTTTGAGACTTTTGGGAAACAAAAGCTGGCCAAAAGACGCCCTAGAAAATGGCCAGTTCCTCAGGCAGCACCCTAACTACTGAACTAAGGAGCTTTTTGAGGCGCACCCTCTGGAACGGGTGTTCGGTGTGGATGGGGCAAGAAACGTCAGCCTTGTGATTGGTCAGGGCAATGCTTACGGAAGCATTACCCACTATTAGGACCACCCAGTTCACATCAAGAGAAATCTGGTGAAATACTGGTAATTTATTGGTCATTGGAATATTATTTTAAGGGTAAACTTAGTACATGTTTATTGTTTGCCTGCAAGAACAAGATTCACCATCTTTCACCAGAAAGAAAACAGATTTAGTTTTCCAGATTCAGGCTGATTTGGTCTACAGTCAGAATTGTTCACGGTGGTGGTGATAGGAACCAGATGTCCGCCTCTAAAAGCTCCCGCACAGACAGTTATTATATCAAGTACATGCAAAGCGCTGTGCGGCAAAATAGTCCCCAAAGAAAACTGTTTATTCCAGATTTTCCACTGTTTTCCATCATCAACATTCCATATAAACTCAGAAGACTTGTGTAGGTTCTCTGGTGGTTCTGGATGGTAAATAAAGTGTCTATATCTGTGTTGTAGTCGTGACGACGTCTGGCTCCCATCACCACCACTGTAAAGACGTCTGAACCATTTCACACCAAACCCACTCTGAATCTCTCTGATTACAGCTCACACACTGAATTAAGCAGGAATTTGACCAAACTGGTGGAGTTGCCCTTTACAATTGTTTGTAAATGTATATGAATTCCATGTTTTATTTTAAGCTTGTGACAGATAATAAGTAGGAGATCCTATTTAAATGTTAGGGATGTCTCCAGGACACACGCCAGGCCGCCCCTGAACTCGCCCTGGTTCTGGTATTCTGGTCCGTTTTTTAAATATGAGCTCTCTGAATGTCTGAGTCTCATTAGCCGTGAGGTAATCAGGAGTGGATTTGAACTGTCCTGATTGTGGACTATTTTCAGCCGTCTTCAGAGACCAGAAAGAGCAGGAAACCAGAAAGGAACTGAAAATAGATCAAATGGAACACTTTCATAGATGAGATGTTTTAAAAATCTCGCATTAGACCGAGAGCCATTTCAGAACATGTGGGAGCCCAATTATCTACTTTGGATGCAAGAATGGAGAAAATAGTAATGCTTTGTTAACGTTGACCAAGTTTAATAAAATAAAATAAATGGTTCAGACGTCTCAACAGTGGTGATAGGAACCAGACGTCACCATGACTACAGCACAGATATAGACGTTTTATATACTATCCACAACCTCCAGTGAACCTACACGAGTCTTCTGAGTGTATATGGTCAAATACTGATACATCTGAGTAAGTAAAAAAAGCAAGTTTATGGGGACTATCTTGCCTCATGATGCCATGCATGTATCCCTCCTCCATGCCTGGATTTTTAAAAAAAATGTTTTAGGGCCAATGTAATGTTGTAACTGTACAGTAACATTGTGTTCAGTTTCTCACATTGTAACTGTACAGTAACGTGTTCAGTTTCTCACATTGTAACTGTACAGTAACGTGTTCAGTTTCTCACATTGTAACTGTACATTAGTGTGTTTTTCACATTGTAACTGTACAGCAATGTTGTGTTTGTTGTGTTTGGCTTTATGTCCCAGGTGGATTCTAATAATGATGGTTCCTTCATTAAAACAACACAAAAAGAACATTTATTAGAAGTACGTTTACTTATTATTACAAACAGTGGCTTGTAAACATGTAATTCGGGATGATAATGAAGTGTTTAGTTTGTTCCCCTGATTCAGTTCCTGATTTAGTTCTTGTGGTTAATAATCACTGTAGCCTTAAAGCTGATCAACAACATGATTAACATCTCAACATGATTCAGCGTGATTGCGCATCTCAGATATTACTATTACAGAGAGAGAGAGAGAGAGAGGTAGTGTGAGAGAGAGAGAGAGTGAGTGAGAGAGAGGTAGTGTGAGAGAGACAGAGAGAAAGAAAACAAAAGAGAGAGGAAAGGAGCGAGATGCATAAGAAGAGACAAGAGGAAAATGAGAGAGAGTGAGAGACAGAAAGAGAGGAGGCCAAAAGAGAAAGAGAGAAAAGGAGAAAGAGTGGGAAAAGAGAGAGAGCGAGAGAGAGGAGGAAAAGAGTGAAAATGAGAGCAAGGTAGCAAGAAAAAAGGATAAAAAAGAGGGGGAGAGAGAGAGAGAGAGAGAGAGAGAGACATTAGGCTGTAATTGCCTCTGCATCTCAAGCTGAAACGCTGTTATTTGCTTTTTTTTAAACCCCATTATTTTCCGCCCCCACACTCCTCCTCTCCTCCATCCTTTCCTTTATCTTCCACACATCACATTCACTCCCCGTTATCCCTCCATCCTTCTCTACTTCTTTTTCTTCTGGAAGCGTCTGAACTGGCTCTGGATGGCCAAAGCTGCTTTCTCCGTCTCCGGAGCATCCAGGTCGATGTCGATCTCCTCCTCAGCGTCCTGTGGCTTGACAACTGCCTTCTCCGGGGGGGCTGCACCAGGGCGAGGAGGCCAAACAGGAGAAATAACACAGTATCATAAGCAACACGATGAAATGAACAGCACTGTGCAGGTAGAGGTTATCAAGACTACATGGTGGATATGACGCTGGCTCTAGAGCGGTGGAACTGTGTTCTCCGGAGTGATGGAGCTCCATCCAATACCTTCAGGATGAGCTGGAGTGATCCAGAACTGACCATCCAACATCAGCACCTGACCTCACTAATACTCAATCAGCTCCTCACAGCAACGGTCCAACATCTAGAAGCCTTTCCAGAGGAGCAGAGACTATTACTGCAGCAAAAGAGGACAAGCTCACTATTAATACCCTTCATTTCAGAGGAAACGCTGGAGTGGCCAGAGCTTTCAGACAGATGGTGTCCAACACTGAGGAACTTTGTCCTCTCCACATGTCACTTGTAGTCAGTGTCTCGCTGCTGGTCATGTAACTGGTCACATGTGAAGCCATACGAATCAGAAATGACCTCCAGTGAGGAGTCACTGTGGCCACGGAGTGACATCATCACCGTGACCCGTTCCACAACATGCTTTTTATGGATTTTCCTTGAATTAACTCACTGCGATGCTCCGTTGGCCAGTTGTTTTTATCATAAAGCAATGAGCCACAAGAGGCCATGTGTTACTGCGATTTTATCAGGGGTAAGGGTGTTATTAGGCATTACGCCAAGCAACCAATCACGAGTTGAAACAAACCAATCAACCAAAGATTGCTTGATTTTTCTGTAAGTTACTAATTATTAGACCCTCCAGGCCCTCTTGACCATCTTGAGCGGTGCTGAGAGTTGCTGTGTGTAGATGCTGCAGTGTGTGTGCCTTCATTAAAAACAATGGTTTTGAATTTTTAGATACACACAACAGTAAAACTGTGTTTACATGCAAAGATTTTTGCCAATCAGATTAAATACATTAGGATTACAGATTCAGACTGAGGTGTTTATTCTCACTCTACTCAACAATCTGATGAAAATCTGCGTTTACATGATCACTACAAGAAATCCGATCCAAAACGACACACATGCGTGGAGAACCGCTTAGGGTAGATGTTACCATGACAACCAGTCAGAGTGAGATGAGCAGCAGTGAGCAGTGATTGTGTTTCTAACTGCTTTAAAATGACGTCAGACTCAGGAAAACGTCCTTCACATGTCCTTATTGAAGAAGGCCGAGAGGAAGACGTCGTGCTCTGAGACACATAAGCTGGACGTCCGTCCCACCGCCGTCTTTTAAAGATCAGAGCATGAACTTCGTCTCCTCTGCAGACCAGTTTCTGCTCCGCCGTGTTGAACGGTATGAACTCTCACTGTGACGCACATGCGAAACAGACTTAAACTTTCCGATAGGGAATGTAATCGGATACAGGAGTTTACACAGATATTATTATTCTGCTTAATAGATTATTTACAGGAATACCCACCTTGGGTAGAATTGGATAGAAACTGTTTTCTGAATGGCCTCAATCAGACTAGACTGTTCCGATTGAGGTGTTTACATGGACGTACTCTATTCTGATTGAGCTATTAGTCAGATAACGGATTATTATGCTGCGTGTAAACGTGGCTACTGACCTTTCCCATCGGCTGTGGCCTCCTGGGTGCTGCTGGGGGGGTCTGAGGACGTGACCTACAGAAAGAAACATCCCTCCATCATTTTCAGAGACTGGTCTCGTTTTGAGATGCAATCAAGATGAACACACGATGTAAATCACAAAATCCCTGAGGCTCCAGGGAGTAGCTGCGTGAGAGGGTCAGCACCTCTGCTTGGCCTGCAGCCGCTTCCCTGGACTGGAGTTGTTTTTACTATTTATTTATTTTAGTATTTTACTAATTGTAGCTGGGTGTCATATTATCTATTGTAATTGTCTTAGTTGGTGATTTGCCTAGTTGGTTTTAGCTTTAATTTTTATTTACTTTTATTTTTTGGTTTCTGTACTTTAGTATTTTTGGTGTATCTGTACTGAAGTTTCTCCGTTCTGGGCGACTTTCTCCTTTCACTCCACTACATTTCAGAGTCTAATATCCGACTTTTTCCTCCTACATTTTGAGAAATCTGTCGTTCCTTTTGGTTTCTGTGTGTATAAAAACGTCACATGTCAAAACGAAAGAAGCGCAAAGCCAGAGCACCAATCAGGGCCCAGCGGTCACTTTGTTTAGAGCTGGTTTTGACCTGTTGGTCATACCGACCCAGTGCAGCACGCGGTTCAACGTCAGCGCAGCAGCGTAAAACTTTGGGAGAGTCTGTTCAACATAAATGATGAACTAACCTAACTTTGTGTAAATAGAGCTCAATATAGAAATATGTCCACATATGCAGTCGAGACTGACGCGGCTTTTTTCTGAATTTCTACAAACACCATTTCATTTTATAGTAAATGAGTTTGGGCTGGTTTATGTTTATGAACAGACGCCTACAGATCAACATAGTAAAGGAGCTCATCTGTGATCCTGAGTTTAAAGCCAGTTTTTATTCAACTTAAACTTGGAACTAAGTTGTAAATAAATCTGAAACTGAAACTTTGCTTGTGTGTAAAAAGTGATTTCAGAGCCACTCGGTTCTCCCTGATGGAAACTGTTTACCTTCAGTGTTTTGTGCTTCTGATCATTTTAATAGACGTCAGCGTCACTAATTAATGACGTTCTATTAAAAGACTGGTTTACCAAGAGAGACGCTGGAGGACTTTCACCTGAAATGAGTTCATGAAGCCAGTCTGGTTATAAAAATGATAACAGGACATCAGAGCCAGAATTCCTCTTTTAGTACTTTTACTTTATACTTAAGTACATTTGAAGGGAAATACTTTAGTACTTTTACTCAAGTGGAGGTCTAAAGGGAGGAACTTCCACTTTACTGGAGGAATATTTTACCCTGGGTGTCTCGACTTTAACTCGAGTACAGGGTTTGTGTACTTCGTCCACCACTGGTTCCCAGAAATCATTAGGCTTTCTCTGAAGGCGCAGTAGTGTTAAGGGGATTTGTGTGTGTGTGTGTGTGTGTGTGTGTGTGTGTGTGTGTGTGTGTGTGTGTGTTTCTTTGTCCTCATTCTGCTGTGGTCAGTGTAAGAACACTGCAGGCTAAAATCTGTTCAGCGTATACGAACACCGCTCGTTTAATTACGTAAAGAAAATGAGTAAATTTGCCCAGAGACGATGCCCCAGATACGGAGGAATCACTGCTCGCACATTGACGTCTGTGCTGGACAGTCTTGCTGTCACTCCCCTCCTCTCGTCAGCTCAGTGCTTCTTTCATACTTCAAAGACTTAAAACAGGCTTTAAAGGCCTCACATTCCATATATTTCTAATTTTAGTGCATTAAAGGCTCAAAAACAGACTAAATGTGTTTTCACACTAACATTTTCCCGCCTTTCTTCATCCCTCACGATTAAACAGGCTGATTCTGTCACTGAGCCTCTAAAACTCACATGAGTACAGACTGAAATCTGGAGTTTTCGGGTGTGCAGATCCTTTGGAAGTCTACACTGATCCGTTTGCCTCCTGACAGCCAGGAACAGCACAACGTTTAATCGCTAGCCGACACCTGCAGGAACATTTAACCTGAAGGGGCGGGGTTAAACTGCTGTAGCTGAATGGGTGGGGCTAAACTGCTGTAGCTGAATGGGTGGAGCTAAACTGTCTCTCTCTCTCTCTCTCTCTCTCTCTCAGTCTCTCTCTCTATATCTCTCTACTCTACTCCTCTCTCTCTCTCCTTCTCTCTCTCTCTCTCTATTTCTCTACTCTACTCCTCTCTCTCTCAGTCTCTCTCTCTCTCTCTACTCTACTCCTCTCTCTCTCTTATTCTCTCTATCTCTCTCTACTCTACTCCTCTCTGTCTCTCTCTCTCTCTCTATCTCTCTCTACTCTACTCCTCTCTGTCTCTCAGTCTCTCTCTATCTCTCTACTCTACTCCTCTCTCTCTCTTATTCTCTCTCTCTCTCTCTACTCTACTCCTCTCTCTCTCAGTCTCTCTCTCTCTCTATCTCTCTACTCTACTCCTCTCTCTCTCTCCTTCTCTCTCTCCCTCTCTCTCTCCTTCTCTCTCTCTCTCTATTTCTCTACTATACTCCTCTCTCTCTCTCCCTCTCTCTCTCTCAGTCTCTCTCTATCTCTCTACTCTACTCCTCTCTCTCTCTCTCAGTCTCCCGCGCTCTCTCTCTCTCCCTCTCTCTCTCTCAGTCTCTCTCTATCTCTCTACTCTACTCCTCTCTCTCTCTCAGTCTCCCGCGCTCTCTCTCTCTCCCTCTCTCTCTCTCAGTCTCTCTCTATCTCTCCACTCTACTCCTCTCTCTCTCCTTCTCTCTCTCCCTCTCTCTCTCTCAGTCTCTCTCTATCTCTCCACTCTACTCCTCTCTCTCTCTCCCTCTCTCTCTCTCTCTCCTTCTCTCTCTCCTTCTCTCTCTCCCTCTCTCTCCTTCTCTCTCTCCCTCTCTCTCTCCTTCTCTCTCTCCCTCTCTCTCTCTCTCTCTCTCTCTCACTGTCTCTCTGTATCTCTCTCTCTCACTCTCTCTCTCTCTCTCTCTCTCTCTCTGTCTCTCTCTCTCTCTCTCTCTCCTCTCTCTCTCTCTCTCTCACTGTCTCTCTGTATCTCTCTCTCTCACTCTCTCTCTTTCTGTATCTTTCTCTCTTTTTTTCTCTCTCTCTCACTCTCTCTCTCTCTCACTTTCTCTCTCTGTATCTCTCTCTCCCTCTCTCTCTCTCTCTTTTCTCTCTCTCTCAGTCTCCCGCTCTCTCTCTCTCCTCTCTCTCTCTCTCTCCCTCTTTCTCTATCTCTCTACTCTACCCTCTCTCTCTCTCACTCTTTCTCCTTCTCTCTATCACTTTTTCTCTCTCTCACTCTCTGTATCTCTCTCTCTCACACTCTCTCTCTCTCTCTCTCTCTCTCTCTCTCTCTCGTACATTTTTGCTGCAGAGGCTCTTTCAAATGTAAATTTCTGCAGCTCCTCTTCACAAACACTATTTTGAGTAAAGAGAACATTTTCACCTCTAACTTCAAACTCTCTCTCTCTCTTTCCTCTGACTCATTTTCTGCCTCTCTCCCCCTCTCTCTTTCCTCTCACTCGTTTTCTTTTATCTCTCTCTCTCTCTCTCTCTTTCTCCTCTCTGTCTCCCTATCTCTCTCTTCTCTCTTTCTCTCTCTCTCCTCTCTTTATTTTTCTGTCTCTATTTCTTTTATCTCTCTCTGCCTGCCCTCTCTCTATCTGCTAATTAGCCCAGTTCATTTCACTCAGGTCGGGCTCCCAGGAGCCACGGTGTAATTAACGAATTCACTATGTGACTGTGTGTGTATATACGTGTGTGTGTGTGTGTGTGTGTGTGTGTGTGTGTGTGTGTGCGCTTGTGTGTGCGTGTGTGTGTGTGTGTATGTGTGTGTGTGTGTGTGTAGGTGTATTTGTGTATATATGTGTGTTTGTGTATGTGTGTATATATGTGTGTGTGTGTGTGTGTGTGTGTGTGTGTGCACATGTGTATGTGTGTGTGCGTGTGTGTGTTTGTGTATATATGTGTGTGTGAGTGTGTGTGTGTGCACATGTGTATGTGTGTGTGTGTGTTTGTGTATATATGTGTGTATGTGTGTGTGTGTGTGTATGTGTGTATATGTGTGTGTGTGTGTGTGTGTGTGTGTGCGCATGTGTATGTGTGTGTGCATGTGTGTGTTTGTGTATATATGTGTGTATGTGTGTGTGCGTGTGTGTATGTGTGTGTGTGTGTGTGTGTGTGTGTGTGTGTGTGTGTTGGGGGGCAGCAAGGAGTACATCTGTCAAAATGTGCTTTAATTGCTTACATGGACTTTTCCTGTAAATACATAACACTATTGCTAAATTGTTACTATTATTTTATAGTGTTATGAAAAATATACATCATACTACATTTTACTGTACTGTTCTAAGTATACTACACTATACTACACTGTAGTGTTCTGTACTGTACCCTATTGTACTATACTGCTTTTCACTCATTTATACTCTGACTGTACTATACTATACTATACTGTACTGTACTATACTATACTGCACTGCGCTGCTCTGACTGTACCATACTAAATTATACTATACTATAGCGTACTATACTATAATTCTCTGACTGTACTATACTAAATTATCATATACTGTGCTATAGTATACTATACTATATTATACTGTGCTATACTGCTCTGACTGTACTATACTTAATTTTGCTGTATTATACTATATTGTACTACACGATACTATACTATAGTGTTCTGTACTATACCATATTACATTATACTGCTTTTCACTCTACTACACTTCTCTGACTGCACTATGCTAAATTATACTACGCTATACTATACTGCTCTGACTGTAGTATACTAAATGATAGCACCCTATACAATATTATACTATATTATACTATACTGTATTGTACTACACTGCTCTGACTGTACTATGCTAAATGATACAATACTATACCATACTATAATATCCTACACTGTTCTGACTGTACTATACTAAATTGTACTATACTTTCCTATAATATACAAATACTATGCTATACTATACTGCTCTGACTGTACTATACTAAATAATATTATACTATATTATACTATACTGTACTGTTCTAACCATACTATGTTATTCTGTACTGTTCTAACTGTACAATACTATACTGTACTTCACTATACTCCACTATATTGCACTGTACTACCTGTCCTATACTATACTATATTGTGTGTATGTATATATGTATAATAGTATATGCTATACTATGCTATACTATACTATACTGTACTATATTGTTCTAACTATACTATGTTATACTGTTTGTAGTCTAATTTTGTTGTATGACCATCATTAAATATGTTTCATGTGCAATATAGCCTATCCTGTGCCTTCATTGTAAAACCTAAATTAAAATATAAGTTATTAATGACCGGCTTGCCCACATGGCTTCAGTTATTGTAGAATGTTGACTATTAATTTGTTAGTTTTAAGATGCAGCTTTCTTTTCTTGTTTCTTGTTCTTGGTAATTTCGCATTGATTCAGTTGTGTTTAATGTGTAGCACAGATTAATATTTTGTGATTTTATAGCACATTTTAATACACCTTATTGTCTTGTTGTAACTGTAGATAGATTTATTCATATTACTTCAGTTGTGTTTAATATACAGACTATTATTTTGTAGTTTTTCATTACGATACGCCTTTTTTGTTTATTGTAATAGGTTTCTGTATAGGTTTATCCATATATGCTCAGTAGTACATGCAGTTTTGCACACATATGGAACACACAGACATTTTCCGAGGAAAACTGAGAAAATTCCCACTCACCTGACTCATAGTGCTGAGATCGGTGGTCGTTTCCTCTCTCGGTCTCGGGCTGAGTGACTGATTTTGCTCTGAATGAACCGAAAGCAGTAATATTCCCGCCGTCGCCGTGGTTACGGCTCAGATTCCCCCTGTAGTTGTGGTTTACTGAGGTTGAAATGGCTAAACCACTCGCCCCCTACTGCACTACTGCACACAGCTCCCTCCCCCTGCCTCTCTCTCTCTCTCTCTCTCTCTATACCCCTCTCTCTGCTTCTCTCTCTCCTTCTCTCTCTCTCCCTCTCCTTCTCTCTCTCTCTCTCTACCCCCCCCCCCCCCCCCCCGTAGTATTGTAGTATACTATATATATATATAGGATGGAGATGTCCCTGTTGGCTTGTGATGATATGAGCCATAATGACTGTGATAAAGATCATGGAAACACTATTAAACATTATCTTTACTTATTACCATTAATATTTTATTGCTGTTACTGTTTTTATTGTAATTCTTGCTTTTATTGTTATTGTTGGTGATGGTGTTGTTTTTGGTGTTATTATTGTTGATTGCATTTGCTTTTTGTTGTTGTCATCAGCATTGATGTTACTGTTATTATTGTAGTTCTTGCTTTTATTGTTGTTGTAATTGTTGTTTTTACTGTTGGTATTATAACTGTTGTCGTTATTGTTATTGTGGGTGGTGTGGTTACCTGTGTTACTGGTTTCATAATGTTTATTATTATTATTGATACTGTTGGTTGTTTTTAGCTGTTGTTGCTGTATTGTTTTTACTGTTATTGTTGTGGTTCTTGCTTACATTGTTGTTATTGTTGGTACTGATATTGCTTTTTGGCACTTTTATTGTTTTTATTGTTGTTGGTGGTGATGGTGTTGTTTTGGTGTTATTGTTGATTGTATTTGCTTTGTTGTTAATAATTCTTTTACTGTTATTGTTGTTCTTGCTTTTTGTAGTTCTTGCTTTCATTGTTGTTATTGTTGGTGTGGGTGTTGTTTTTGCTGTTATTATTGACAGTATTTGCTTTGTTGTTGCTAGTATTGCTTTTAATGTTGTTATTGTTGGTGATGGTGTTGTTTTTGCTGTTATTATTGACTGTATTTGCTTTGTTGTTGCTAGTATTGCTTTTACTGTTGTTATTGTTGGTGATGGTGTTGTTTTTGCTGTTATTATTGACTGTATTTGCTTTGATTGTTGTTAGTATTGCTTTTACTGTTGTTATTGTTGGTGATGGTGTTGTTTTTGCTGTTATTATTGACTGTATTTGCTTTGATTGTTGTTAGTATTGCTTTTACTGTTATTGTTGTTGTTGTAGTTCTTTCTTTCATTGTTGTTATAGTTGGTGTGGGTGTTGTTTTGGGCATTTTTACTGTCGGTATCATTGTTGTTATTAATATTCTTGTTGGTAGTGTGGCTGCCTGTGTTACTGGTGTCGTAATGTTTGTTGTTATTGTTGTATTGCAGCTCTTGTTCTTATCGTTGATATTGTCTTCGCCGTGTTTTATTGTTGATGTTATCCTCATTATCACCATATAATCCCTGTCCTTTTAATTCCGCGTTGAAAGTGAACTGATTCGGCTGTTTCCGGAGAGCTGAGTGAGTGAGTGAGTGAGCGAGAGAGGTAGAGCTTGACTGAGAGAGAGAGAGAGAGAGAGAGAGAGAGAGAGAGTTTATCTCAACAGCGCAGCCGCTTCGCAGTGCCTGCAGCTCGTTCAGCAGTCTAGTGCATCTCGTTTCGGTTCGGTTCGGCCTGGTCCGGTTCTGGCTACTAAATGTGGGGTTAATCCGAGCCGAAGCGCTTCGGTCCGGGCCGCCTGAGGATCAGACCAGCAGCAGAAGGGATCGGAGCCGAGGTCGGGCCTGCTAACGGGGCTAACGCAGCAGCTAGCTGTTTGGCTAACTTGCATCCAAAACATACACAGAGTTAGGCGCTGTAAACACACCAAAACACGGCTCTTACTGCTTAAATACCACCCGGTTAATACTCTGCACAGCATAGCTTTAATCTAGCCCGCACTGTGTTTCATGTTTGAGCGCTGCCTCCTTTAATGACATTATTAATGTCACCGTGTTAGCTCAGATTAGTTAGCCTCGGTGCGCAGGCGAAAGCCTCTCGTCTTCAGCTGCTCAGACTGTGCTGACACCATCAGCGAATACACGGTTTAAACCCCACTTTATACTTCTTAACACTTTCTTCTCCCATCACATCCCGGCTGAAGTTGTTTCTGTGTTCGACAGCTTGTTGTTCGGATTTCCCCGGTCCACCTTAAATGCTGCAGCCGTCACGTTCTGTGTTGTTGTTACATTCTGAGGGGCCATAACGGAGCTGCTGCACCATTTAAGGTGGACCGGACAAATGCGAACAAGAAGCTGCTTCAGCTTCGTAACATCTGCGTTTGGCCTGTTGAAAATCGCAGGTGTGAAGCTGGTGCAGGCATTTAAACCGAAATTAAGCTTTCACGGTCTTTATCTCGCCTTTTTTGCTTCCCAGAAACTCTTAAAAGTAGCTTTAAGGGACCTTCTAGCTCACAGAGTCAGATTAGAAGCTGTTTTGATGCTGGTATGTCTCTCAGTAAAGTGATTAGCTATTTTTAATGAACACACCAAACATCCTCGTTTCTCCTTTCCCTTTTTTTCTAGGCTCTTCTACTTCAGGAGACCCAAGAGTGAGGCAGCATGGCCGACACTCAAGATAAGTCTGGTGTTTCAAACGGTGAGGAGCGAAGCGGTTGATGTGGATGGGGTGCGTGTGTCACAACATCTGCTGTAAGTTTTGAGATGTTTCGTGGTCTTTCTGTCAGGTGGTGCAGACGATCCAGAGAAAGGAGAGGGACGAGGAGATGAAGGAGACGCTCCATCAGCCACAGAGGAGCCAGCGCGTCCCAAATCAGGTACGCGCTCATATTAATATGCGCAGATGCAAATTTCACCCTTAACCTAAAAGGGAATTCCACTCTTGTTTTCAATTTTTTTGCACAGTTCAGCTGTTTGAGCCGGGTGGTATGACGGTGTGTATCATTGTTGTGATAAATTACATCGCAGGACGCTTTTCTGAGTAGGCTGTGAATTGTCAAGACTTGGGCTGCGTCCCAGTTGTGTACTACACACTAATGGGATAGAATATATACTGTGTATTAATCTTAATAGCATGAGCCCGACAGGTTAGTGCGGAAAATATTAACATACTACACCAGAGGTCACTAATAGGTGGACTGCGGTCCGAGTCCAGACCCAGAAGCTGTCCTATGCGGACCTGGACCTGTAACCGATAAACTATGGAGAATTATTCCATTTGGACGGGTTTTAGCGGCCCGAGAGACTCACAGAACAATCTCATTTGTAGTAAATATCACGTGACGCTACTCAGCCAATCAGATCTGTGCATTACGATGAGCTCTGAGACTCGAGTGAGTGACGCCACACAGCGGAGGGACGAGGAGAGAAACAGCAGTCAGAGAGGAAAGTGAGTCAGAGGGAAGTTATTCCACATGACGTGATCAAAAAAGAGAAAACTGACAGTAAATGTTGCTGAAATCTGACCGAACTGGACTTCATTTGATCTGATGTTCAGTAAATGGTGTTGAAATCTGACCGAACTGGACTTTATTTGATCTGATGTTCAGTAAATGTTGGTGAAATCTGACCGAACTGGACTTCATTTGATCTGATGTTCAGTAAATGTTGTTGAAATCTGACCGAACTGGACTTTATTTGATCTGATGTTCAGTAAATGGTGTTGAAATCTGACCGAACTGGACTTTATTTGATCTGATGTTCAGTAAATGTTGGTGAAATCTGACCGAACTGGACTTCATTTGATCTGATGTTCAGTAAATGGTGTTGAAATCTGACCGAACTGGACTTTATTTGATCTGATGTTCAGTAAATGGTGTTGAAATCTGACCGAACTGGACTTTATTTGATCTGATGTTCAGTAAATGGTGTTGAAATCTGACCGAACTGGACTTTATTTGATCTGATGTTCAGTAAATGTTGTTGAAATCTGACCAAACTGGACTTTATTTGATCTGATGTTCAGTTGAACTGCGTTTAGTGCAGCACGGTGCCTCATTGTATTCGTAGCTTTGACATGACACTTTTTGATGACACGCGATGCATCACGATGTTACGTTTTGCCATATCGCCCAGCTCTAACTGACATGTGAACGAGGTTATTCAGAGTGGTTTTCAATGTTTTTGAAAATCCATTGATCGCAGAGGGGTACATTAAGTTCCCAGAGAAAGCATATTGTTCCAGATTGTCCACTAAACTCAGAAGACTCGTGTAGGTTCACATGGTGGTTCTGGATAGTCAATAAAATGTATATATTTGTGTTGTGGTCATGGCGACCCCTGGTTCCTATCGCCACCACTGTAAAGAACAATTATCAAGGTTAAAAACGTACCATTCACTCTCAAAAACAGCTTGTTTTGATTTCACTATATATTTACATATTTTTGCCTATTCAGCCCATGGCAGTTTAGCTCCACCCACTGATGCTGAAGCTAGAAGGAAGGTTTCACCCTGTGCTGCTTTTTCAATGAGGTGGTCAACCAGAAGAGATCTCATTTACATATTGCTGCTGTTCCGTATCTGGCAAAGTTTGAAAATTCCTGTTCCCCTTTACGGTAAATTCTGGGATGAATGGGCCAAAAGAAATGGCCCAAAATGACTTGTAAAATGTCTGGTTCCTTTGACTTACATTAAAAGTAAGGTATGTTTTTTTGGTTCTCCTGTAAAGATACAATTTTGGAGATACAAGGTTTTGACCCGACAGCAGCCATACATAAATCTTACAGATGCCATAGAATGGAAAACTATTTGAGTTCAGTTCGTGGGAACTGACACACTGTGAACCTCAAACACTGTCTCCTCCTTCAGTGCCACATCTGTAAAATGGGCAGTGAAACGGGTCAGTTCCACAATCCTGAACTGTTACTAACGGTTTTGACTCCTTAGTGTTTACACCCCTAAATTACACACACACACACACACACACACACGCAGCAGCCCATGCTCTAGCCCGTCAGGTATCGTGAAGAACGGAACCAGAACAACGGAGCAGCGGCAATGAAAATGTCAGACTACGTGCAGAAATGCAGCTCCAGGTTGTGAAGAGACGTCGGCCCTTTTCGTTCCCCTTACAAGCACTGACCTGTCCGTGGCCTGATGATCGTCTTTAAACGAGGCTCAAGTCGGCTTCCTGTTCTCCAGCTTCTTAACTGGATGTTCTGGTCCACCTTAAGCGCAACAGCTTATATGGGCACCAGGATGGAACTTTGGCACCATTTAAGGTGGAACTGAAAATTCTCCAAACAAAAGCTGGCGAATAGGAACTTCAGCTCCCACATCTCTAACGGGGTCCCAGGCAGTTTTATCTCAGAGCTGTTAGTTTCTCTGCACGTTTCACTCCGGACAGTTTCTCAAAGCTCGGACAACGTCAGGCGCCTTCGCTCGGCTTTTGACCCTGTAGAGACGGAGATGCAGTTCCACCTTTATTAGCTTCACAACCCCAACAGCACCCTGTAAGCAGCCCTGCTGAGAGCTTTTATCAGCTTTTAAATGGCTTGAAACCAGTTCACAGCTTCACAGTGAGAACAGCCAGCTTCGCTGACTGAGCAGTGGACCGGCTTATTTCAGTTCATTTTCCCGCCTGTGAGTATTTCGACATGCTTGCTTCTGCGTGAGCCATCGTGGTGCTTCGCTTTCAACCAGCCAATCAGAGCAGAGCTCATCAGATTATCCATGAGCCTTTTTTATTTTCCAAAAACGTCCGTTTTCATTCTAGGGCCAAATCATAGGTGTGTAAAACCGTATCTGGACATTTTTCGACCTGGCCGTAGTCGCATGCCTTCCGTGACATCAGAGAACAGTTTAAAGTGCTGAATAAATGCAGTCTATGGCAACTTTAAAGGTACAGCAACGAAAACAGTCTGTGATAAAGAGAGATTGGAAAATGTAATCACAAATATGGTCCGCGGTCCTCGGGAAAAATGTAGGCCCTTTTAACTTTGGAATTCCTGCTAAGCGCAAAACCCCTCAAGGGTCAACCTGTCCTTCACGCTTTCTTCATTTCTAGCGTCCGGTATGCCTCATGCTTAAGAAAACGTAAACTTTGAGTTGAGTGTTAAAAATGGTGTGTTTCTGCTTTCGTTTCGGTTCCTTAGACTTGAGTCCAGCTCCAGAGGCTCCCAAGGCCGAGGACAGACCGATGCCAGATGCGGATCAAGAACAGGAGCAGCCGACTGGAGAAGAAGAGGAGGACACGGACAGCATGGACGGCAGTGGCCTGTACTCTCTCACTGAGGAGGGCGAGCGGGAGAGCGAGGGAGGTGGGCGGAGAGAGAAGGCGAAGGACGAGGGCAGCAAGAGAGCAGGTAGGAAGCGGAATCACCCCAGCGGCGGAGGAACCTCGGGTCACTCCTCCAGCTCGGATGAGGACGACGACGACGACGACGACGAAAAATGCAAAGAGGAGGAGCTGGAGGAAGACGAGGACGAGGAGGATGAACAGGTACGGGTCGTGATCGATCAGTAAACTATACAGTTAAATAAAGCACTCACTAATTTTTCAGGCCAAAATGAAACTGTTTGCCTGTTGCGGAGTCACAAAATTCTCACATCCCCTTTTCACAACTACTAGTTGTTTTTGGACCAATGAACCTGCTCACTGAAAGCCCAGAACAGCCCTTTAAGTACAGAAATCATTGTAAGTACATGGAGAATATTAAAATTAAGTAAATTATAGCTAGTTTAGTCCGATGCTGCCTATTGGATACATTTTGAACCGTTAGCAGTAACGAAACTGATATATATTCATAAACAAATATTTTCATTCAGCCATGAGAGTTTAAATATATTGAATAGTAAGTGAGGATTTTAAATATGCAAATTGGCTTCGCTCTGTAGTCGTTCTCATATTGAAGAACCATGAGATGTTGTAACTCTGTACTCCACCAGGGGACAGTGTAGAGCCTTTGTCTTACGTTTTGGTCTGTGCAGTCCACGCAGAGAGGATACGTGTTCTCAGGAACATGGTCGTGTGGTTTTGGTGGGTGGGACAAGGGGGGCTCATCTTCCCCTTTAAGCAGACAACATAGACTAAAGCCCCGTTGACGGTAGAGCTGAACGACTTTGGCTAAAAAATCTAATGGCGATATCGCAGTTACGATGGCAGTTGTTTATAATTGACATATAAATTGAGGTATTGGCCTTATTTTTTGGCTAATAAGACCAGCATAGACTTTTTTTTTATGGCTTGAGACTTGAACTGCCGGCTATTTGTGGTTGTGATGTCACAGCAGATCACAAGCTCTCTAGCTCATGTAATTTTTACAAAAAACTTTCACATATCCTGTTTTTCTTTGCACAGGCTCAGTTCATCTCTTTAGACTGTAACTCTGCTTGTTTCTCAGTGTAAATTCCAAGCGACATCATCTACACACGCTGTTAGAAGTGAAGGTTCTGTTCAGGAACGTTTTTCGTTCATCAAGGTAAAAGCAGTGTAGATGTTCCCTCAAAGATCCAGCAGTGGTTCTAAGGTCTGACTGTGGAGCTTAAATCAGGTTCTCCAGGTGAAAAGTTGGCATTTGTTCCTTTTCATAACCGAATGTTTTAAAACGGAGCAGTAGAGTAAAAGCCTGGAGGCGAGGCGAGGCGGTGTGTGGAGTCAGTCCAGCTTAGAACAGATCATTTCAGTGGGTTATGGTTCAGTTATGTTCCCTGACTAAAGGGACTGAGATGGAGCCTTGAGGGTCCCACCCCAGTGACAGGAGGGGTGCTACCCCAGTGACAGTGGGTGGGGGAGTTTTGGCAGACATTTACCACGGTGTCCTAGTAGTCAACCAGGTTTACAGGTGAATAAATTCATCAGGACTGTCTGAATGTGCTGTAGAGAATCAGACAGGTCGTGCTGAGGTGAGAGATTCTTCTGTGCAGGCAGTGGAGGAGTGGCTAGGGGCGGAGCTGAGAGAGCTGGACGGCCCCCGGTGGAGAGCGGTGCCGTCTCTGCGGGCGCGGGAGATCGGACGGGGCTCGGCTCAGTTCGTGCGGCGGGTGTGCGGCTCCAGGGGTCTGGTGCAGAGGCTGGAGCTTCAGGGCCGGCTGGAGCGCCACTCGGGCTGCGTCAACACGCTCCACTTCAACCCGTCCGGCACGCGACTGGCCTCCGGCAGCGACGACCTGCGCGTGGTCATCTGGGACTGGGCGCGCAGACGGGCGGAGCTGGAGTTCGACACCGGACACAAGAGCAACGTCTTTCAGGTATGTTTTAAACGTAGGAAAAGGCAGTTATGAGCATAAATCTTACCATAACGAAAATGCTTTCAGCAAAAATACCTCAAACATGTATTCTCGATATTAAAACGACTGACTTTGATCATTGGCGTTATCATTTTCTGGCTCAGCCTCAGCTGATAATTGGCTTTAGAACTGGTGACTCGGGCTCCTCGTGGAGAGTGAGCAGCTGTGAGCGCTCTGAAGAAACAAAGGCTTGCTTTGTGTTTCTCTGTAATCTGGAGGGCTTTTAAAAGCCTGACATGTTCATTTAATTTATGATTTGTTTACTTCCCTTTTTTGGACTCATCAGTTGTATTTATATCACCAGATATAAAACCAGACAGCAGGAATTCAGGTTCCTCTTTTGGGAATAAGATTCTGTTCTAAAACAGATATCGCTGAAATTCCAGCACCGCGTTTACGTTCCGGCATGCTGCGGCACGGCTTACGGTAAATTAAAGATGCGTTCGTGAACCTGTAACATGACGCACACTTAAAAATGGTTCTGTAGTAAAGAAAATGGTTCTATTTGAAACCATGAACACGCAAAGAAAGCTGTTCTTTGTGTTGTGAAAGTGTTCTTCAGATTGATTGAAAATGTGCTGTAGATGGTTCTATGTGGAACCTTTTTGAAAAGGGTTCCATATAGCACCAAAAAGGGTTCTGTTGTTAGAATGTTAAGCTTGTTATAATAGAAGATCCATATATAGCCCATTTCATCCTATGTAGAACCATCTACAGCGCTCTTATGATACAAAGAACCCTTTAATCATGCAGAGTCTTCATTTCTTTCATTTTTAAGTGTGTAGATGGTTCTGTATGGCATCAAAAGGGTTCTTCTGTTGTCAACATATATCATAACAATGGAAGAACCCTTTTTGGTGCTATGTACAACCCCTTTCAAAAAGGTTCCATATAGAAATAAACTATATTTCCAAAAGTGTTCACTCCCCCATCCAGATCATTGAATCCAGGTGTTCCAGTCACTTCCATGGCCACAGGTGTATAAAGCCGAGCCCCTAGGCCTGCAGACTGCTTCTACAGACATTAGTGAAAGAATGGGTCGCTCTCAGGAGCTCAGTGAATTCCAGCGTGGTACCGTGATCGGACGCCACCTGTGCAGCAAGTCCAGTCGTGAAAGTTCCTCACTACTAAATATTCCACAGTCCACTGTCAGTGGGATTATAACAAAGTGGAAGCGATTGGGAACGACAGCAACTCAGCCACGAAGTGGTCGGCCACGTAAAATGACAGAGCGGTCAGCGGATGCTGAGGGGCATAGTGCGCAGAGGTCACCGACTTTCTGCAGAGTCCATCACTACAGACCTCCAAACTTCATGTGGCCTTCAGATCAGCTCAAGAACAGCGTAGAGAGCTTCATGGAATGGGTTTCCATGGCCGAGCAGCTGCATCCAAGCCTTACATCACCAAGCGCAGTGCAAAGCGTGGAATGCAGTGGTGTAAAGCGCCGCCACTGGACTCTAGAGCAGTGGAGACGTGTTCTCTGGAGTGACCAATCACGCTTCTCCGTCTGGGAATCCGATGGACGAGTCTGGGTTTGGCGGTTGCCAGGAGACGGTACTTGTCTGACTACATTGTGCTGAGTGTAAAGTTTGGTGGAGGGGGGATCATGGTGTGGGGGTGTTTTTCAGGAGTTGGGCTCGGCCCCTAAGTTCCAGTGAAAGGAGCTCTTAAAGCTTCAGCACCAAGAGATTTTGGACAATTTCATGCTCCCAACTTTGTGGGAACAGTTTGGGGACGGCCCCTTCCTGCTCCAACATCACTGCACACCAGTGCACAAAGCAGGTCCATAAAGACGTGGATGAGCCAGTTTGGTGTGGAAGAACTTGACTGGCCTGCACAGAGTCCTGACCTCAACCCCATAGAACCCCTTTGGGATGAATTAGAGCGGAGACTGTGAGCCAGGCCTTCTCGTCCAACATCAGTGTGATTGGTCAGAGAGCTGCTTTGCCTGTTAGAACCTTCTGCAGTATCAGTACTACGAAGGCTAATTCTAGGAGAATAATATATATTGTTTGGTCGTGTCTGAAACCCATTTTTTTCTTTCATTTACAGGCTAAGTTCCTCCCCCACAGTGGAGACACCACCCTGGCCATGTGCGCGCGGGACGGACAGATCCGAATAGCCGAACTCTCGGCCACGCAGCGCTGCAAAAACACCAAACGAGTGGCCCAGCACAAGGGCGCCGCACACAAGGTACAGCCTTCCTCCTCCAAAGTAAAGTCTGGTGTTTACGCACAGTAGTTACGACTGCACCCGTCAAACGTTTTCAATTTCAATATCTTTAATATTCTATAAGAATATGAGCCATATTTCACTTCAGCAACCAAATAGATTTTTTTTTTTGTTGCATAAATTCTATTCACTTATTGTGCTTTTTGGAAAAAAATTAAAGCACTACATCACTGAGAAATAATCTTGCCGAATCTGGCAACCGAACAGGTCGCTGACCTAGTTTGAACAGCAGTGAGTGGTACAGGAAAGACTGAAAAGAAAAAAAAAATACTTGCCAGTCAATTCTGATCAGTAAGCAGCAGAGTAAAGGACCATCTAAACCAATCAGAACTGCATATAAAATGCAACCAAACATCACATTTAGTATGAGAATAACACTGTTTAACCGTCGTTGTTTCTGTTACTTAATAGAGGTTTGAATGTATGATAATTGAGAACTGACCATTTTATCATTCAGTAAATCTTTGTCAAACTAAAAGTATAATTTTATAGTTATATAACTCTAAAATCAGGTAATATCAGAATTTTAAGCTCCCTAAAAATAATATTGGACTCGCCACTATTCGTCATACGTCATATTTGTTTGGCCCTGAATTCTTATTAATATGAGCATGTAACTGAGTTTTATGTGCTGAGGCTCGCCTCCTGCTCTGTTTCTTTTAGCTGGCGCTGGAGCCAGACTCGCCCTGCTCTTTCCTCTCCGCTGGTGAGGACGCCGTCGTGTTTGACATCGACCTGCGTCTCGACCGGCCAGCCACGTGAGTCTCAGAGCTTTTGCCGAAGTGATGCACTGTTAAAGGAATAGTCCAGACTGGAAACGTGCTCAGCAGAGCAGTTCGGTGAAAAATCAAGTTCACACAATAGAGCAATAAGCGAGACGAGTCTGAATACAAGGGGAGTGGTGGGTTTTCTGGCGTAGAGCAGAGGACTGTGGGTTTTAGCTGTTTGCCCCAGAGAGGCTGTTTCTTCTTGCCGTGTTTGGTGTTTGTAGCACGTCATGCGCTACCCAGGGCACAAGGAGGATGCTGGAGGCAGGAGAAGCGTCTGCAAAAGCCATGTCGTCTTTATTCACACACATCAACCAAAAGCAACCAAGCAGAGACAAAGCTATGCTAAGCTGGCCACTTTTTAGTGGCTTCTTGTTAGACCTTTCGGTCTCTCTGTGCTTTTCAAAAGGCGTTCAAGAACAAGAGCTTGTTGCTCCGCCCCGTCGTCACCGATCTCTGCTCGCAGCTCGGCCACCCGGATCGATCACGAGGCTGATTAACGTGGCCTCACTGCAAGACCGGAGGCAATGCCCAGAAAGCAGGGCTCGGGACTCGTGTGCCGTCCCCCGCTCACTCACGGTGTTCCTCTCCCCGCTGTCCATGATCGGTGTTCGGGCCCTGCCTTGGGGCCCAGTGGATGGGCACCCACCACAGTGCTGTTTTCAGATCAGTAAAAAAGCTTTGTTATTGACTGTAGCCTCAAGTTTCTCCCGGGAACCTCAAACGCTTTTTTCATTTCACGTTTATTGATGGCCTATATTTCGCCAAAAAAGGAGAACTGAATATCTGAATCCCATAATTAAGAACCAAATACCTCATCAACGAACAAATGTTATAATAGTTGAATATTTGGTTCCAGCCCTACAGGAAATGGGTAAATATTCCTCCAAACTACCACTTTTAAAGGACTCCTCAGACCAGACAGCTGTGCAGTCCGGTTATGTGGAGAAGATGCTTCAAATACCAGCCTGTTGATTCAAGGTCCAGGCTGAAGGGAAAAACGTTTAAATGGCCCAATTCTACTGGTGCTGGAGTCTTTATAGGGCCTTGTTTACAAAACTAATGGCAGCTGGAATTCACGCGAGCTCACAGTGAAACCACGGTGTGTTACAGACGCCGCCGGGATGCTGTTCTAACCCAGAGGAAATAAATGACCTAAAGACTGGCACCAGAGGTGTTCACGATTCTAAACAGTTGCATTGTAGCCTCATAGTGTCTGTGCCAAACTAAAGAAGCAAACATCAGACACCAAACGTGTCTCGGCTGATCGACGGCATTTGGACTAAGGAGGGTAAACTGGGTCAATCAGATTTTTAAATTATGTGTTCAGTTTTGATTTAAGATGCGGTTTATAGTTCAGGTGCTCACGTTGCACTTTTGTCCTGAATCTTTGCTGCGGTGTGTTTACTTGGGTACAATTTGATCTCACTCAGCATTTATTCCTGCTCTCTAAGCACCTCTGCCCAAAATCTGCTTCCTTGCAGCAGGGTACTCAACCATAACTGCTAAACCGCTTGTGAGAATTGCGTGAGGAAAAACGTTTTTCCTTCAGTCAATCCGAAAAGAGCCAGTTTACTAGAGAGGCACCGATACCACTTTTTCCCTACGGATACCGATACGAAGTCTATCCAAGCTAACTCGCCTATGATATTCTGATATTTATCTAATTATATCTTAAAAATATTTATTTTGGTAAAATCTGTGATCTGCGTCACAAATAAAACACACCCAGCTTGGCTAGATGGCATTTACGTATTGAATTATATTTATTAAATGCGTAAGAGATTTATTTACTGTACATATTTAGTATTTACTCTTATATAATTAGTCATAAGAACCATGTTTAACAGCTTAAGTAAATGTAAGATGTGTTTATTGCACAAAACACTTAAAAACAGAACTGAATAGTTCACAGATAAACCGGTGGTGTTTACACATCAGTGCACAGCAGCTTCTCTGGATCAAAAATGGACCTGAATGTTGTTTCACATCCAGATTTCTCGAGTCGTTTGCCTCAGACGTGCATCTTGTTCACTCACTCTGCATTTCTGAGCGTCAGTTCAGTAAATGTCCCCGCCGTTCACGCTGTCAGTATCGGCTACTTTCAGTGTTTTTTCTGGCTTGGTTGAAGCGACGGGCCTCGAGACCCCACTGCTGAGTGATGCAGCTGACCGATGAAGGAGCACTGCAGGCGGGGAGAGTGGACGCAAAGATGCGGCTAGCGGGCTGCTATGCTAAAGACTAAATTGAGGCTAAAAGCTCCGTCAGTAAGATCATTACATTGAGAGTCCCACGGTTCCTTCCGCTCCTTCCGAGAGTGACCACACAGTGGCCGACGAGGGATTCCTAAAAGAAGCTGACCATTAATTGATGAATTAACTCTCTCTCTCTTTCTCTGTGTTTCAGTAAACTGGTGGTGGTGAAGGAGGGCGATAAGAAGGTGGGTTTGTACACCATCTTTGTGAATCCAGCCAACACGCATCACTTCGCTGTTGGAGGTAGAGATCAGTACGTCAGGTGAGGCAGCCCTTCCTCTGAGAAAATGTCCTATCTTCACCAAATCTGTATTTTTAATGTATTTTATTTAGGGCTCGCCCAGATAAATGATCGAGTATTAATTAGTCACGATGTTATTTTATATGTAGCATTCTGAAGCTTGTCTTTTTTTAGCCTGGTAAATAAATTATAGCTGGTTCAGTGCATCAAAAATTCATGCCAGGTCAGGAGACCAAAGAAGCTAAAAGAGCAGAGATGCCTCAGAAATCACACGTGGTTGCACTTTACGTTACCAGACGATAATACTAGACGGGATTTGTGGGGGTCTGAACTTGCGTTCTCGCATGTGTTTCAGGATCTACGATCAGAGAAAGATCAATGAAAATGAGAATAATGGTGTTCTGAAGAAATTCTGTCCCTCACACCTGGTGTCCAGCGAGTCCAAGATTCACATCACCTGCTTAGTCTACAGCCATGATGGCTCAGGTAATCTGCTGATTTTTATTTTAGTGTCTGGTCAGCCTGTGGCAGTTTTTGCACTTCCCACTAACCCTACAGCAGTTTAACCTTGCCCATTCAGCCTAGAGCGGTTTAGCCCCGCCCATTCAACCTAGAGCGGTTTAGCCCCGCCCGTTCAGCCTAGAGCGGTTTAGCCCCGCCCATTCAGCCTAGAGTGGTTTAGCCCTGCCCATTCAGCCTAGAGTGGTTTAGCCCCGCCCATTCAGCCTAGAGCGGTTTAGCCCCGCCCATTCAGCCTAGAGCGGTTTAGCCCCGCCCATTCAGCCTAGAGTGGTTTAGCCCCACCCATTCAGCCTAGAGTGGTTTAGCCCCACCCATTCAGCCTAGAGTGGTTTAGCCCCACCCATTCAGCCTAGAGCGGTTTAGCCCCACCCATTCAGTCTAGGGCGGTTTAGCCCCACCCATTCAGTCTAGAGCGGTTTAGCCCCGCCCCTTCAGCCTACAGCAGTTCAGCCCTGCCCATTCAGCCAACATCTCATCCTCATGTCTTTGTGTATTATGTTGTGTGTTCTAGAGCTGCTGGCCAGTTATAACGATGAAGACATTTACCTGTTTGACTCCAGCCACAGTGACGGAGCTGATTACCGCAGGAGATACAAGGGCCACCGCAATAATGCCACAGGTACAGCGTGAACACACTGAGCCAAAACTCAGTGAACACAGTGCGGCAGTATACAATCCAATATATACACTTGAGGAGCGCTTTATTAGGAACACTACACTAATACTGGGCTGGGCCTCCCTTTACTCTCAAATTCTTAGTTTTTCGAAGTATAGATTCCACAAGATGCTGGAAACCTGTGAGATTCTGGTCCATGTTGACATGATTGCATCATGCAGTTCCTGCAGATTTTTCAGCTGAACCTTTATGCTCTGAATCTCCTGTTCTACCACATCCCAAAGGAGCTCTACTGGATCCAGATCTGGTGTCTGGAAAGGCCACTGAGGAACATTGAACTCACTGTCTCATTCATGAAAGTAGTTTGAGACAACTTTTGTGAGTGTGTGTGTGTGTGTGTGTGTGTGTGTGTGTGTGTGCATATATATATATATATATATATATATATATATATATATATATATATATATATATATACACACACATACGCACAATTACATGTGGAAAGTTACATAAAATGTTTAATAAATATGAAACGACTGTGTGTCTTGGTCCTCTAGTGAAAGGCGTGAACTTCTACGGGCCCTGCAGTGAGTTTGTAGTGAGCGGCAGTGACTGTGGGCACATATACCTGTGGGACAAACACTCAGCCCGAGTTGTGCAGTTCATGGAGGGAGACAGAGGAGGAGTGGTGAGGTTTCTCTGCAGGAATACTGCATTCAAATGGAAAGGAGTTTAGAATGAGCGGTTTAGAGGCTCTGAGCTCTTTAGTTTGCCGTGTGTCTTCATTCAGTCTCTTTCTGTCTGGCTCTCCTCTCCAGGTGAACTGTCTAGAACCACATCCTCACCTGCCGGGTTTAGCCACCAGCGGTCTGGATCATGATGTGAAACTGTGGGCCCCCACTGCTGAGAACCCCACCAGCTTGAAGGGCCTCAAAGAGGTACACACACTTCTCTGTAACGATATGTACATATATACACACACTATATTGCCAAAAGTATTCGCTCGTCTGGCTTCACACGCGTATGAATTTGAGTGACATCCCGTTCTTGATCCATAGTGTTTAATATTAACGTCGTTAACGTTAACGTCGGCCCACCCTTTGCAGCTATAACAGCTTCAACTCTTCTAGGAAGGCTTTCCAAAAGGGTTAGGAGTGTTTATGGGAATTTTTGACCGTTCTTCCAGAAGAGCATTTGTGAGGTCAGACACTGACGTTGGACGAGAAGGCCTGGCTCACAGTCTCCACTCTAATTCATCCCAAAGGGGTTCTATGGGGTTGAGGTCAGGACTCTGTGCAGGCCAGTCAAGTTCTTCCACACCAAACTGGCTCATCCACGTCTTTATGGACCTGCTTTGTGCACTGGTGCGCAGTCAGGTTGGAACAGGAAGGGGCCGTCCCCAAACTGTTGACTGTGGAATATTTAGTAGTGAGGAAATTTCACGACTGGACTTGCTGCACAGGTGGCGTTCGATCACGGCACCACGCTGGAATTCACTGAGCTCCTGAGAGCGACCCATTCTTTCACTAATGTCTGTAGAAGCAGTCTGCAGGCCTAGGGGCTCGGCTTTATACACCTGTGGCCATGGAAGTGACTGGAACATCTGAATTCAGTGATTTGGATGGGGGAGTGAAAACTTTTGGCAATATAATGTGTATATTTTTGCATATTTTTCTCACTTAAATGTTTCAGATCATCAGACTACTTTTAATATTAAATAAAGATAACCCAAGTAAAGCCAAAGTGCTGTTTTTCAACCCGTTAACCAAGTTCAATTGACTGTGGGGTTCAATTTCACTAGCCACACCCAGGCATGATTACTGCCCCACCTGTTGAATCTAAGCATCACGTAAATAGAGGAAAAACCTTCTATCTTCATTTTTGGTGTTTTTCTGGTTTTGGCATAAGTGGAAAATGCCCGTTGTCCTTTACATTGTGTATGAATTTCACGATGAATGAACCAAATGAAATGGCCTAAAATGAAACACAACAACAAATGAATCTTCACCTTGACCCACCTTAATCCATAATTTTCACTGTTTGTCCATCATTTCATTTGCCCTCGTTCTTTGTGTGCTGCTGAAATTTCTAACCCAGGTGATGAAGAAGAATAAGCGGGAGCGAGACGAGGACAGTGCCCGTCATGGAGATCAGTACGACACACAGCTCCTCTGGTTCCTGATGAGACACATGAGGAATCGCAGACCTCTCAGAGTGAGTGAAGACCACAGTCACTTTAAACTGGCACCCAAAACATTCGGGACACTGTATTCATTTGCACATTCTTCTGCCAAGCCACATGCCACTTGTACGGAGTCGCAGTATGCCTATTTCGGCTCCACGGTGGTGATATACAAATATATTGTTTTCACGTAAAGCATTTTGTAGCTTGAGCGCTGAATGTAGTGCATCAGCCTACCAGTCTGTTGTGGTTGTGATGTCACAGCCTATGGGTGTTGGCTTGCCTCTGATTGATCTATAGGCAGTTCTAAAGTACTAATAGGGGAAATTTCCTCATTTAATCAAAATTTTTGCATGTTTTCATCTTTGCACAGGTCTTTGTAAATGAACCCGAACTGAGTTCTGTTAAAGCGAACATGAAAGGGAATCGACTACAAATGAGCTCAGTTCTTTTTGTGTTCACACTGCAAGTGAACTATAAAAACGGCTCGGTTTAGTTTCTGGTCCTTTGAGATATCAGGGCGTTTTCACACTTGGACCGTTTCAGCGTCTGAAGTGGACCCAGACTTCAGAGTCATGGTTTCGTTTGCACGTGTGAACACGCCAGATGAACTCAGGCCCCTCACTGTCACGTGTAGGTCTTTCAAAAGAACCGACCCGAGTTCTGTTACAGTGATCCTGGAAGGGAACCCGCTGCAAATGACTTCAGTTTGCTTTGTGTTCACACTGTAAGTGAACTATAAAAATGACTCGGTTTAGTTTCTGGTGCTTCGGGATCTCAGACCACTTCTTATTCAGAGCACAACAACATTAGAACTCGGACCCCTTTCACAGCACTCGTGGTGCGCAGCGCTCGAAAAGTGGGCCCGGTTCTCTGATAAATCTGACCTTTCAGGTGGCGAGAGGAACCACTAGACCCACCTGCTGTTCTCCTATTGGCCACGCTGAAACGATTGGCCAAAGTGCATCACGCAAAATTGGAAAAATTACCCTAGGGTCTGCCGTGGACAAAACTGGTGGGCTCAGTTTTCGGTGGTGCTCCTCGCTGAGCTCCACCTGGCGAAACGCCACGTCAGCTGAAAATCGTGTTGCGTGCCCAGCTTGAAAATCACGCGAGATCTCGCATCTTATCGTTTTAATGTCAGGGCTGCTGTTCGTTGGCGTGTTCACATATGCAGAAGAGACCATGACTCAGCGGTCCTTCAGACTTCAGGCGCTGAAACGGCCTGTAAGTATGGAAGAATGAAAACGCCCTGAGACCACCTTGGTTTGTTTGTAGTTCGTTTTGTGGTGCGATTGATTTGTGCATTGTGAAAACAAAACGGCCGCAGTCCGCTTCAGCTTTGCTTTATAGTGAAGACCTCGAGGCTCGCCGTACGCACAGCCAGTCTTCAGCACTTCAGCAGGTAAAACAGACCAGGGATAAGGTTTATAATATTATATTATATTTATATTATGATCCGAGACGGACAGCAGCGCTGATGTAGTAAAGCGAGAAGATGCGAGAGCTCGCGTGATTTCACTGTGTTAAAAGCTGAAGCTGGGCACGCAACGCTGAAACAGCCCAGGTGTGAAAACCCTCTAATCAACCAAACTACACTGAATGATTCAATGTTTTAGTTATACAGACATTATGCAAAATTGTTGGAATTTCACAGTTAAAATTTGGCTAAAATTAAAAATTGCAGCTCATGTGATTTGAGATGCTTTCAAATTGCGGGTTTGATGTAAATGAATCTTTCAGCCCTGCTGCTTAGCTACGTTAGCCTAATTGCTCTGGTTCAAAATTTTTCTTTACCTTCCGTTTTTCCCAGTAGAGAAAACCAGCTTAGACCCGGAGTCCTAATACGGGTGTGATGGTGACCACAGAATGACACACGACTTCAGAGATCTGTGTTCGTTGTGTGTTTCAGACCCGGCGTGGCGAGGGTGGCGAAGGAGACACGGACGAGTCCTGGAGCTCCCCTGACTCCTCTGATGAAGAAGACGGAGGTCCTGACCATGTCCAGTGCATGTCCTCCTGAGCCCCGCAAACACACACACACACACACACACACACACACACACACACACACACACACACACACACACACACACACACACAAACGCCAGCTCATTGCCGTATTTAAGCACATACATGTTTAGTGACACACTGGTTCACTCACTGACCGTTAAAGGCCAGCAAGGAACTACCCCCCCACAGCCCCCCCCTACCCAACCCCCCACCCCCACCCGGCTCTATATGCATATACAGAGTGAGGGAGAGGGGGTCGTTTGTAGTTCTCGCTCGGATTCGGCTTTGGATTCCACACACAGAAAAAATGTGATATTTTTGATAAGCTTTCTGATAAATGTGAAATAACCCAAATAACCACAGTCTCCTCGCGCACCTCATTTCCACTCCCACGGCTTCCCGTATCGCACACTGGAGCAGGATATTTTAGAGAATACTTCACCTCAGCTCGTTTGCTGTCGATGATCAGCAAGCGCGAATCAAAAGAACAGTGTTGTACTGCAGTAGCTAAAAATAAACGAAACAAACGAAAAGAGCTCGGAGCTTCATGGGACGCAGCGGAGGACGAGATTATGGCTTGTTGTTCCTTTTTCCCTGTGCTCTCTTTTTTTTTTTTCCATGTTTTCGGACAGTGGCTTCTTCATGGACGGCTCCGATTGCGTAGGTCGCCTCGGACAGCTCCGATTGGTTGGACTGCTCTCGGATCGCCTTGGACGTCTTCGATTGATCGACTCTCGCCAGACAGCTCCGATTGGTCGGGTCACCTCGGACAGCTCCAGCTGATCAGATCGCCTCGGTTGGCCCCGATTGGTCAGAAATCTTCCGACGATGATTACGGTGTTCCCGAGCCTCTCCAAACCAGCATCAACCTTTTTAGAGGATCCTTCGTCTATCCGGAACTACTTCTGGCGCCACCTGGAGGACAAAATGAGAAGTAAAGTCCATGGAGTGCATAAAAAACACCACGAACCAATAAAAGGAGCAGTCGGGGCCTCCGCCTCTCCTGTCTTGTCGTCTATTTTTTATTTTTATTTTTTCTTTTGATTTCTCTCCAGTTGCAGAGCGCCAGAGCTATTTCTCTCTCCCCTCTCCTGGGCTGCTGAGTACACTTTAATCAGGGAATCTGCAGGTTTTCGAGGCTCTAAGACAAAAGTGTGCACTTAGGGGGGTCAGGGCATGCAATACTTAACGGATTTAACTTAAATTTTTTTTTCTCCTCCTGCCCTCACCCCCTCACACAAAAAGGCTTGGGTTTAATCGTGAAGATTTGGCACAGATCTTTTTTGCACTTGGATGGAGAATCTCTCGGACGGAGCTCCTTATTTAAAAGCCCGAGTGACGTTTTCTTCCTTAAAAAAAAACAAAAAAAAAACACAAAAATATAATAAATAAATAAAAAAAGACCTCCCCTCCCAGACAAACTGCTTAAAGAGAGTGACGATTGTAACACTGTTTAAAGCCAGCAGCTCATAGGGCTTATTTTTTGGTCTCCTCTTGTGACTCGACCCTCGTCCATCGCTCAAACTGTAAGCCTGTCCAGGTTTGATTGTTTTCAGCATCAGGATGGTTCGACTGACCCCAGCTTCGTCCAGCATCGGAGAGGTTTCAGGACTGAAACCTCCTTATACTCGCTATACAAACCATTTAAAGCTTCCAGGACATTGCTGACCAGTCCGAATGCAGCAGGGGACTTTGCTTTTAGGTGAAAAGAGACCCGTCGTTTGAACTTCATTGCACAAAGGTGGAAGTGGGAATTAAAAGAACTCTCCAGCGTTTTTCAGGCTAAGCTCTGTTTGGCACATCTGGCCACGTACAGTTCAGGACCACAGAGGGCAGAAGTGGTAAAAGAGCAGAGAACCCATTAACTCAAGTCCTACTTACAGCAGAAGCCAATGGGAGCCTCTGCCCATCGACTTCTATTATAAGTCAGCAAGTTTTGTGTTCTTTTCCAAGTCTGGGGAATCGTGTTGAAACGATTTCTAGCCGGCGATCAGTCAGATGCCTTAAACCGAGGTTAATCTGAAAACGGAGTTTTCCTTTAAAGGTGAATGTGTTCCTTAAAGGTGATTGTTTAAAGTGGCGGTTGTGTTCGTTATACGGCTTCCCGCGGGTTCTAGAGCAGACCGATATTTCGGGTCACCTTTTTTCTGATTTGCATGCGTTTCTGGGCAGCGGCTTTTATTTTATTTTTTTGCAGAATAAAAAGGCGGGGAGGGGGGCGGGGCTTAGACTCCATCGCCCTTTTTCCTTCTTCTTTTCACGAGGGGAATTAATTCCAGCTTTTCTCTTTTTGTATGAGAAAAAAAAAAGAAGCTAAGTTAAATTACTTTGTATGTACATACAAATATATAAATATATATATTACAAAAAAATTAACTAAAGAAATCATCTTCAGCCATTGTTCTTTGAAAAAGATGTCAGAATTCGATTGGTATTGATGCAGAGATTTATATTGTATAAGAAAAAAAAAACTTTTAAACTTTGGTGGAACACAAATGCAGATAGTCACATTTCTTTTCTTTCCTGAGCGCCACGCACCCTTATACTCACCGAAGACGACAGCGTTACCGTCAGATGCACTTCCGAGTTGAATTTATGCTTCTTTTTTTTTTTTGTTTGTTTGTTTTCTGTTTTTTTTTTTTCTTTTCTCTGCTTTGTTATAACATGTCCAACCTCTCTCCACCCACAGGCATACACACACACCTTTTCCTTTCTTTTCTTTCTCTCCAGATTTCTTTCTAGGGTTTTTGAGCGATGAGTTACCCACCGCTGCCTAATGTTGTGTTTATCAGTTCATTTGAAAACATGTACAACTTGTGCAGTAAAAATGAGAAAAGGCTGATTCTCACCGGTGGTCCTGTCATTTTCTGCACATTCCTAATATCATTCATTAAAGTCTGAGTCAGAGCCGTTCACAGTGGTGGTGATGGGAACCAGACGTCCCCCTCTAAAAGCTCCTCACAGTGGTGGTGATGGGAACCAGACGTCCCTCTAAAAGCTCCTCACAGAAAGTTCCTACAGGAACTGGTTCTGAATTCACTGCCTGATGACTGAGACGCTGTTTTATGAGAGTTTAGAGAACTTCACCTCCATTCATGGTGGAGGGAGACATGCAGGGCGCTGTGCGGCAAAATAGTCCCCAAAGAAAACTCATTATTCCAGATTTTCCACTGTTTTCCATCATCAACATTCCATATAAGCTCAGAAGACTCGTGTAGGTTCTCTGGTGGTTCTGGATAGTAAATAAAGTGTCTATATCTGTGTTGTAGTCATGGCGACGCCTGGTTCCCATCACCACCACTGTAAAGACGTCTGAACCGTTTCACACTCTGTTTACACCTCAAATACTGAATTATGCAGGAAAGTGTCTTTTAATAACCCAGTGGTCACTTATAATGACCATTTTATTTTAATATTTTAAAATGATTTAAAGTGTACAAGGATTTAAAGTGTATATTTAGGAGTCCACAAGTTAGCAGCTGAGACTGAGGCTATATCATATTAGTGTTAGTTATTTACATTAATTTGTTTGGTTTGTAAACAGCGAAATAAAATCATGATGAAAGTGGTTTAAAGGGCCCACGTGATTTTAAAAAATTGCTTTTTTTAAAGTTTAAAACGCTGTTTAGTCCATATGTGGAGGCAAAGCCGTGAAAACAACCTCTTTTGAGTTCACTGTTTTTGTGAGGTCACAAAAAACATATTTACATATATCCTCCTCTTCTGTCTACAGCAGTTCAGCCCTGTCCAGTTACATTAAAGTTATAAGCTGCTTCATGAGGCACGATACAGGACAGCCAGTCAGAACAGAGCTCATTTACATACATCATTCTTAAAGGTGCAGTAACACAGCCTGTTCAGTTCTTTGAAAATTGTCAGGTATGAATGAATGAATGATGTAAAACCCCACAAATGATCTAAGTGGACTTCACAAGGGAAAAACTAAACGTGAGACATAGACCGATCGGACATCATGACCACCACCTTGTTTCTACACTCATTGTCCAGTTTATCAGCTCCACTGACCGTTCAGTTCCACTCTGTAGTTCTACAGTTACAGACTGTAGTCCATCTGTTTCTCTGATACTCTGTTACCCTGTTCTTCAGTGGTCAGGACCCCCATGGACCCTCACAGAGCAGGTACTATTTGGGTGGTGGATCATTCTCAGCACTGCAGTAACACTGATGTGGTGGTGGTGTGTTGGTGTGTGTTGTGCTGGTACGAGTGGATCAGACACAGCAATGCTGCTGGAGTTTTTAAACGCTGTGTCCACTCACTGTCCACTCTATTAGACGCTCCTACCTTGTGGGTCCACCTTGTAGATGTAAAGTCAGAGACGACAGCTCATCTGCTGCTGCACAGTTTGTGCTGGTCATCCTCTAGTCCTTCATCAGCGGTCACAGGACGCTGCCCACAGGACACTGTTGGCTGGATATTTTTGGTTGGTGGACTATTCTCAATCCAGCAGCGACACTGAGGTGTTTAAAACTCCAGCAGCACTGCTGTGTCTGATCCACTCGTACCAGCACGACACACCACCACCACAGATTAAGAATAAAGGATTTTGAAGGCTGAAATTAATATATATATATATATATAGTGTATATAGCAACACAGACAATAATCTCGTCTAGCTAGTGGCTAATGACAAAGAAGAGAAAGATTCAAGTTGAATAGAATTTAGAGATGAAAGGGCAAAGCTCATTTGCATTTTTAATCATTTCAGCTGGTTTCCAGAAAAGTTTAATGGCATCTGAACTGTTCTAGTCGAGAAAGGTTTCCTGCTGGAGATGTGAGAAAAGCAGCTACAGCTGAGCTGAAGATTAAAGCAGGTCAAAGCGAGTCTGTGCTTTTGTCTGTGGGAGCCACCTATTATATCCATTTTACCGTCTTGGCTGTAAATGTGTCTCAGTGTGTAGGTATAGGCTAGTATAGGCTAAAAAATATAAGCAAAAGCACAGACTCTTTAATCTTCAGCTCAGCTACAGCCGCTTTTCTCGCATTTCCAGCAGGAAACTTCTCCTCAAAAGTGGAACAGCGCCTTGTAAAACATCTCTCACTGTTCAAATTTCTACCAGACAGAAGTCGCTTCTCATTCGCCGGCTTCTTGTTCGAATTTTCCCGTTCCACCTTAAATGGAGCCTGAGGAGCCAGAACGCAACTGCTGCTCCATTTAAGGTGGAACGGGAGAAGACTTCAGTATTGGACGTATGAGGAAACCAGCTGGAGTGACTATAAACACTAATCAGTCCATTCGTCTCTAAATTATCGATGTCTGTCTTAAATCTCTCTCTTTGCCGTTTCGTAGCTACTAGCTGGGCGAGACTGTCGTCTGTGTTGCTATGGTGACCAGCCGTCTGCGCTGATCTTCAGGGTTAAAGGGTGAATCAGCAGTTCTACATTAACTCCAGCGTTTAAGACCATTTACTGTTAAACTGTGTTGAAGGATCAGCTTTGTTTTACTGTAAAGGTCGTATGAAATTGCTGGTCATCATCCTAGAGACCCTGGACTGAACACCGAAAGGTGTTTGTTTACATGGGAAGCGCAGTAATGGCGGCTGGGGCTATTGGTGGACATACGCCGAACTAACTCGGACTCTGAGGCACTAAATGCGCACTTGATGATTTGGCGGGGTTTCTCTCTGTGTTTGCCCCTGGGAGGGGCTGTTATTCTGATCTGCCCCCCCTCCGCGCCATTTCGTCCCCGCTGTGTCCGAGCCTTCGCCGCCGTGAAGCCGGAGACGGTGGGTGGAGTATCAGCCTCTCCTGGGCGAGCGAGTGGAGCGATTCTGACAAAATAAAAGTCCGTTCAAGCTCATGAAACCCAGGCACTGAGCCACGAGAGGCCCTGCTGTGCGGTGAGGTTTAGCAAAATGGACCAATGTGGGCACTTTTGGGTGTCCAAATTCGTGGAAACCCAAATGTGTTTATTATTTTTGAAGTGTCAGAGTCTGCAATGCAAATAAAGAGCCATATAAACCGGCTTATATGAGGCATATGAGGCATATATATATATATATATATATATATATATATATATATATATATATATATATATATATATATAATATGTGTTTAACGTTTAAAATTTGGTTTCAGATTGTAATCCAGAATAAGAATTGTTAGCTGGTGAGGAGTCGGAGAAAATACTGAACATGCTTCGCTGTGATTTGACATTTTCCTTGAAAATTAATTAGAAAAAAATCAAACTGACAGTGATCAGTCAAATTAAAAACTATATATAATGAAATCTGTTTATGTTAAATATTATAACACAGTGTATCCACAGAGCTCCTAAATTCATGTGACTATTTAATAACAAAAATAAAATGAAGATAAAATTGACGATATTGGTGCCACAATTTTTGCTCCACGTTATGAGAAAGTCAGGGGCCCTGTATAAAAAAATATGGCTCTTCTAGGGTTCTTAAGTAAAGAAAATTGTTCTGTGTAGAACCGTGACCCCTTTTCATGATCAGAGGGTTGAGTGCACCATGAAATGGTTCTTCAGGTTGGTGAAGAATGTCTTGTATACGGTTCTGAAACAACCCTTTCAAAAAGAGGCCTAAATAGCACCACGGATGGTTCTTCTGTTGTAACGAGCTAAATGAGAACCCTTTTTTGGTTCTATATACAATGAAAAAGCCCTCATTTCACCAGCACCCCATGCTATACCAATAAGAGTCCTTTGGTAAGATGAGATTGACATCATAACAACAGAAGAGCCCTTTGTGGTTCCATACAGGTTCCATGTCTTTACTAAAGAACCCCCGAGGAACCGTCTTTTTTGAGAGTGTATATATGATATGATTGATGAGCGTCGGCTTGTATGTCATCAGGACCCTGTGCTATGCCAATAAGAGTCCTTTAATAAAATATGAATGTTTAATATTTATTATCACAGTCACTTTACTGTATTCATAAGAACTTGTACATATTGCAAATCTCTCTTTGTCTTTGTTTTAATTGATTAAAGTGTTTATTCTTTTACATAAGTGGTTGCAACTGTGATAACTGCGATTTCCCTCTGGGATCAACAAAGGATTCGGATTCGGATTCGGATTCTGATTCTGATTCGGATTCGGATTCTGATTCGCCATCTTCGCCTGCTTATGTAACAAAACATGATCAAATTGTAAGTCGCTCTGGCAAACGTACACTTTTAATTGCCACTCTTAATAGCGAGCACTTTGCCACTAAAGCAAAAACGACGTTTTTAAAAACAACTTGAAATGTTGTAGCAGCGCCGAGGGCTTTTATTTTGAAGGCCGTCTCTCTCCTCTCTTTAAGCTGCTCTGCTTATTTCAGCTCTCGGGTTCAGAGCCGCGGCTGCTGTAGCTCAGATTTTCTTGATCCTTCCCAAAAAAAAAAAATTAATAAAATAAAATAATATTTCGCGTTTTATCTTTGAATCTTTCGGTGAGTATTTTTATGCAAGATTTTTTGTTTTTGTTTTTCTGTTTTTCGCCTTTTTTCCAGCCTGTTTATCTGCTCTCGTTATATTTTTCCGCGCTGAGCTGCAGGAATGTCTTTGTTTCTGTTTTAGTCGGTTTGAGATTTTTTTAAAAAAGAAATATGTTTTACATTTTTAAATCCTTATTTTTGGATGTTGTGGATGCCCGGTTGGACATTTTAGGCTGAATTGACTTTGTTTTGGAGGATTTCGGAGGTTTTTTGGAGGATTTTGGACCCGTTTTGTGCGGTTTGAGGTCGATGGCTAACGTTGGCTGGAGCTAGCTGCTCGTTCGAACTCGCCGTTCCACCTTAAACGGGGCCGCGGTTACATGTAACTGCTGGACCACTTAAGGTGGAACGGGGAAATTCGAACTAAGACACGGCTAACGTTGGCTGGAGCTGGCTGCTCGTTCGAATTCGCCGTCCCACCTTAAACGGGGCCGCGGTTACGTGTAACCGCTGGACCATTTAAGGTGGAACGGGGAAGTTCGGACCAAGAGACGGCTAACGTTAGCTGCTAGGTTCGTGTTAGCCGTTAGCTGCCGTGCTGGCGAGCCTGTTTTTGTCTTTTGTGTGTTTTGGGCGGTTTTGCAGTAAAACGGTGGTGATTTTCCCTCAGTGGCGTTATTTTTTGTGTGGATTAACGGGACTCGATCACAATTATATTTTTATTTTATTTTTAAAGACTGAAGAGCTTTCTAAGCCGAATCGGGCCTAAGGCCGCGCTTTTCTCTGCATTACGGCTAACGGACTGACCAGGATTGAAGGGCAACTCCACCGATTTCCCAAATTTTCTGCATTGTCCAGAGTTTTGAGGGGTGTACAGAGTCGTTCAGAAGGGCTTGGTCTGTCTACAGATCATATGCCTTCATTTCTAGTGAATTACAGCGAATATCATTGACACTATAACTGTAGTCCTCAGTCTTACCCACTACCTTCTGGACTCTCACTGGACTTTAAATGATTCTGAGTGACCACTGAGTTATAAAAGACTGTTTTTCTGCCCGTTTCAGTGTTTGAGATGTGTCAGATGGTTCAGACGTCTTTACAGTGGTGGTGATGGGAACCAGGCGTCGCCATGACTACAACACAGATATAGACACTTTATTGACCATCTAGAACCACCAGAGAACCTACACGAGTCTTCTGAGCTTATCTGGAATGTCGATGATGGAAAATAGTGGAAAATCTGGAATAATGAGTTTATTTGGGGACTATTTTGCCGCACAGCGCCCTGCATGTCTCCCTCCACCATGAATGGAGTTGAAGTTCTCTAAACTCTCATAAAACAGCGTCTCAGTCATCAGGCAGTGAATTCAGAACCAGTTCATGTAGGAACTTTCTGTAGGAGCTTTTAGAGGGACGTCTGGTTCCCATCACCACCACTGGGAACAGCTCTGACTCTAGAGCAAAGCGTTTCGCACTGAACGACTCTGTTTACATCTTAACCGCTTAATTATGCAGAAAATTTGAAACCGTGGGTGGAATTCCCCTTTTTGCAGATCAAAACTCAAGTTTTTTTTTTGTTTTTTTTTTTTTTTTGGCTTTTGGTCATTTTTTGGGGAATATATATATGAATTTGATCCTGAAGTGTGTTCTTCTGTGTAGCTCCTGGGTTTTTATCAACTAAGATGAATTAAACTGGTTTATTGTGAACTTGATTGACTGTTTTTACTATGTCCTTCACTGTAACTCAGATTGAGAGGTGGGGTTATTGGGATTATGCACTGATTTTGACCTGCAGGTATTGAGTGTGTAGGCCTTGCTCATGTGTTTCTAACAGCTCCCTCTTATTACCGGCCTAATGGATTAAGTGGATAAAGAGATAAGACCTGGTTATAATCACCTATTGACCTGTAAAGCACTAACCTCCACGCCAGTAATGCCTCACTGCAGCTCTCGGGGCCTAACGGTGAAAATAGGTGCCTGTCTTTTTCAGATGTGGTAAAAAATGAATTTAAATATTGGTTTTGAGTATTGAGTGTTGTGTTTTTAAGCTCCGGCTTCAAGTACAGCGCGAGAACCTCACTGCACCATCTGTCGACCAGCCATGAAACTCTTAGGGGTGTAACGATTCATCACAACTCCATTTGATACGATACGATTGTATCGCAGCACATTTTTGGGTACCTCATAAAAAACGGGTGCCTGAAAACGTGAGTTATTGTTGCTGTCGGAACAAAACCTTCATCTTTCCTCGTCAAATTATGACGTAATTTGAAAATATCGCCCTTATTGTGGTGTGAAACTTCGGTGGTGGATGAACCAACACACACCTACACCCTCAAACGGGTTCTTTAGCATAGAAAATGGTTCTGTATGGAACCCCTGGCAGGATTAAAGGGTTCTATGCATGGTGGAAATGTTCTTCAGATTGATGGAGAACGTGTTGTAGAATTTTTTTAATGGTTCTAGATAGCAACCAAACGGTTCTTCTGTTGTTACAATATCAAGCGTGCAACAGCAGGAGAACCCTTTTCTGTGCTCTATAGAACCACATACAACCCATTCCCTGTCGGTCTGAAGAACCCTTTAACCAAACTTTCTTTGAGCGTTCATGGTTCTGTACAGAATCACTTTCTTCACCCAAGAAGTGAAGAACCTTTATCCATCATCTGTTTAGACCCATGATACTTTGATGTTTAAATGGTTCTGTGCATGATGATTGGTGGAGAATGTGCTATATATAGTTCTGTATTAAACCTTATAGGAATAGGGTTCTATACAGCAACAAAAAGAGTTCTGCTATTGTTCCACGCTTGTATCATAACAGCAGAACAGACGGAACCACATACAGCACGTTCTCCGTTAATCTGAAGGACGTTTCGCCATGCAGAGAACCATTGAGTCCTGCAGAGGGTTCTTTGAGAGCCCATGGTTCTACGCAGAACCGTTTTCTTGGCTCGATGAAGCATCTTTAAGAGTGGAAGTGGTCCAGACCGATTTGGAGAAGGTCTTTTTTAGGTTCACTTCCATTGAAAGTCGAGTGTTTTTGGATCGGGGAGGTTTTCGTCTGACAGCGACATCATGTTCATTTTATTATGTTGTTTTTTTCCATTTCCAGTTGTTTTTTTGAGGGTTCTCCGTTATAAAGGTGCAACATTTTGAGACTTTATGGCTGGTTCAGTGACCTGTTTCTTCTGGTTCTTTAGAATCAGCTTAGACAACGGAGCGAAACTGCTTCCAGCTCCCCGGTGGGATGAGCGAATGTGCACGTTTACCCTGGTCTAGCTAATGTTAGAGCAGAGCTCATATACTGGGCACGAGTCAAGGCTGAAGGATGGCCTGTATCAAATGAGCTAGATACAAGCTAATATGTTCTAATACACTACACTCAAACTTATATATAATATTATATCATATCATATAATATAATATAATATAATATAATATAATATATTGCTGCTGTTGCAAGAAAACCTCGTAACTTTACAGGAGAAGGAAAAAACCTACTTTACTTTTAATGGAAGTCAATGGAACCAGACGTCTCTCCAAGTCATTTTGGGCCGTTTCCTTTGGTCCATTCATCATGAAATTTGCACACAATGTAAAAAATAAAGACGTCTTCAAAATATGTCAAAAACTGAAAAATGACCAAAATGGTCATACAAGGCTTTCTTCTAACGACAGCGATTTTTATATACATCACACACACACACACACACACACACACACACACACACACACACACACACACACACACACAGACCAGCCGTAGCATTAAAACCACCTCCTAATTCCTGCTCTCACTGTCCGTTTCATCAGCTCCACTGATCATGTAGGAACGCTTTGCAGTTCTACAGTTACAGATGGATGTGTTGCGCTGGTGCAAGCGGATCAGACAGCAGTGCTAACACCACCACCACCCACGCCAGTGTCACTGCAGTGCTGAGAATGACCCAGCACCCAAACAGTACCTGCTCTGTGAGGGTCCGTGGGGGTCCTGACCACTGAAGAACAGAGTATCAGAGAAATGGATGGACTACAGTCTGTAACTGTAGAACTACAGAGTGGAGCTATACGGTCAGTGGAGCTGATACAGTGGACGGTGAGCGTGGATGCGAGGTTGCTCTAATGTTCTGGCGGATGGGTATAAAGAGCAGGCCCTGATCTAACTGAGCGAACGCACTGGCCACACACTAATTCAAGTCCGGGGTCAACAAGCTTGTATATTGGCCTTGAGCTGGCGTACTGGCCGTTAGGTAGTCGGGTAGACCTGATACAGTGGTTTTAATATGATTTGTTATGAAATGATGCAGTATTATGTTGTTACACCCCTAGAAACATCTGGGCAGGTGGATTTGCTTGGGTTCTCGTCCTTTTGTTGTTGTTTGTTTGTTTTTCCCATTGTAACCCTTTTATTACTGGCTCTCACTTGTTGGGACATAAAGGGATTGAATATCTAACCATGTGTAGTTGTAATGGGGTGTCTCTTTGTCGCCTCAGTGTAAGTCTCGGGGGGCCGTGCTGCTGGGAATTGTAGTTTTGGCTGAAATCGCCCAAGACCCCCCCCTCTCTCCCCAGCCTGCATACACTGGCCCCATCCCTCAGTGACAAACTACAGACAGACGACTGCAAGACACAGACGCTATGGAGTGAGTGATGGTTATTAACAACCCCTTATCCCCCTAAACCACCATGCACAAACCCGCCTGTCTTCACCCGCCAGACGTTCTCAGAATTCACCCTTTTCCGCTGGGTTAAATGGCCTTTTGTGAGTCACAGACACCAGTAGAGTCTGCCAATTTTGGGGATCTGAAGCCGAACTGACGCTATTTATACGTTTTTGTCGCACTGATGCTTAAAAACCCCTTCAGTTCAGTGAGACGAGGTGGTTTAAGCAGGTGAGAGATATAAAAACATAAACATGCATTCGTTACGCTCGCGTGTCCTCGTCTTTTATCACTGTTTTGCCTGAAAACGATGTCGATCGATGGTTTTTATATTGAATTTTTTTTTTTTTTTTTTTGCGGTAGTGACCGTCGTCACTACGTCTGTTTTCTCAGATTCAACCTTTATATTCATTTATATAATTTCTCGTGTCTGCTGGGTGCTTTTTTCCTTTTTAAAGAAAACGACAGACTTAATGCTTTTTTTCCCCTTTTTTTGATATTTGGTTTTATTTTGTTCACCTTTTTGTGATCCATGTCCAAATTAGGTTAAAACGAGTCGCCGGTGGGACGTAAAGCACTCAGTGATTTTAAGCGAAAGCGTTTACGTGGGCGCCGAGGTTTTCCTCAGATTTGCTTTTTTTACGTCACAAATCTTCACTGGTTTGGGTCATTGGCTGTCGGTTAGTCTGATTTTGTTAAACGTGTTTATTTTTTAGGAGGATTAAGGGGGTTGAAGGTTTAGAACGTGGCTTATGCAGTAAGAACCCTGAGAAAGTCTCACTGCTTTTTCACATGGGTTGGATTTTGTCATCAGTGGCACTTAAAGCTAGTGCAGCGTTCCCTAATCCTGGTCCTGGAGTCCCCCCGTCCCGCTCCGGCGCCCACACCTCAACTCGGAGAGGCGCTATAACGAACTGGTTGGTGTGACGGTTTCGTTATCGCTGTAGACCGTAGAACTCTAGAACCGCTGCATGGGTCAAAGCACGGATCAGGACCGGTAATAGAACCCGAATGTCGTCAACTAGGACATCGTCACTGTCGGAATAACTTATCTTTATAACTAAATAAATAACTTTAATAACTTTTAAAAAGGGGGGGAAATTAGTTACATTTGATTAATATTAATATTTTATTAATTTTTTATTAATTTGATTAATTTTTCTAGGTTAAAAAGTGCAGAAGTTTGGGGAAAAATACACAAACATTTAAGGCCAACACGATTGTGTCCTTTGTCATTTTGGACGATTTTGATTGGTCTGTTTGTCATCAGACCTGGAGAAAGTGTAAACCACAGCTAGCTTTTTGAAATTATGCATAAAAATAAACTAAAGAATTGTTTAAAAAATAAATATATGTACATATTTTAAAAAATGATTAAATTATATTTTTTAGTGTTTAAGATTTACTGGTTGCATTTTGTCCATTATTAGGATTAAAGCTGGATATTGCAATTCGACTTTTAATAGCAGTGACTAAGTTACTGCAGTGCTACGGATTATTTCAAAATAAACCCCCATCATTAATACCACATTTTAATATTTAGATATTCCATCTCGGTCCAAAGTCTAGACTGCTGGTTGTTGAAATACACCCACCTCCAGCTCCGCGTACTAATTTCTGGTTTAATCCGCACGCGCTTTTATTTTGTATTTGAATCATTTTAAATAGAAGTCCTTCAGGATTCCCTAAATTAAGGTTTCTTTATCAGAAGATTTTAATCGGGATGGATCTTGTGTATCGCGAAAGTGTCCCGCAATGTTATGCCCCCTCAGGTGGGGGTCCTCCAGGACCAGGATGGAGAAACGTTGAGGTACACACTTAAAAGGTTTGGTTCTTCAAGGGTTCCTTAGTAAAGGCAGTGGTTGTGTTTAGAACCATTAGTTCTACGTAGAACTGTTTCCCTGCTTAAATGGTTCTTTGTACGATGAAATCGTTTTGCGGATTGATGTAGAACGTGTTGTTTATAGTTCTGTATAGAACCCTTTAGAAAATGGTTCTTCTGTTACTATAGCAGGCTCGTGACAGTAGAAGAACCCTTTTTGATGCTATATTGATCCATATACGGGACGTTCTAAAGAACAATTTCACTGTAGAGAGAACCAATTAAGCATGAAAATGCATCTACATAAAACTTGGTTCCAAATGGACATTGCCTTCACTAAAGAACCCTCAAAGAACCGTCTTTTTAAGAGTGTAGGTCAAGGGTTCAGAAATGCACCTGCATGTACGTGTATGTGTGTTCTGTCTCTGTGTGGCTCCAGCCGTTCCCCGACCAGCAGCCTCCTGATGGCGAGCAGCAATGTGACCAACAAGACGGACCCCCGCTCCCTGAACTCGCGGGTCTTCATCGGTAACCTGAACACCATGCTGGTGACCAAGGCTGATGTGGAGGCCATCTTCAGCAAGTACGGGAAGATCGTGGGCTGCTCCGTGCACAAGGGCTACGCCTTCGTCCAGTACGCCAACGAGAGGAACGCCAGGAGCGCCGTGGCCGGAGAGGACGGACGCATGATCGTGGGACAGGTGCTGGGTAAGACTTTCTGTGAACGTCTGGATTCATCAACTCCTTGAAGGAAGCGTTTGGTGGGAAATCAGATTCTTATAGTTTAGGTATAGGGTCGCTTGAAGCCGAAGGGTTTTAGTCTGAAGTCCGAGATCAATTAAAAGACCAAAGTGTGTTTTGGCACGAGTTTTATGAGGGGAACTTTGTGATGAGCTGATCGCTGGTCTCTGTTCTCCACCAGACATTAACTTGGCAGGTGAACCCAAACCTCACAGGTCGAAGACGACGAAGCGCCCAGCGGGAGACATGTACGGGTGTGTAGTCTGATTGATCGATTGATTAGATTGATCGATCAGTCTCTCTTTAAAAGCATTCATTTCTTCAAGTGTGCTGGGTTTCATTTCACGTTTTCTCATCCACAGCAGTTCCACCTTTGAGCTTGACTACGATTTCCAAAGAGACTACTACGACAGGTGAGTTCACGTTTCCATTGTTACCTTTTCGTTTATACGCCCATCCAGAGTGATTGAAAGCGTCCAGACAATCTGCAAGAGCTTTTGACTTGAGGGAGAAGCGGCAGACGATTCGTGTCTGCTACATAAATTTGTTACCTGAGGTTTTCAGCAGATAGTAGAGTGGGATAGTGTAGTGGTCAATCCCCCACCAGGGCAAGCACCCTGCACTATACCAGTAAGAGTCCTTGGGCAAGACTCCTAACACCACCTTGGCCTGCCTGTGTAAAATGATCGAATTGTAAGTTGCTCTGGATAAGAGCGTCAGCCAAATGCCGTAAATGTAAATGTAGAGAGAAGCTGCTGCAGCTGTTTAGTCCTAAAACTGAAGTGAAGTCAACTTTATGATTATCACAAGCAGCAACTACCAAATGGAGGGAAGAACTTAGCGCTGCCACCTATAACCAAAACGACTCTTTATCTCTTTAATTAAACTTGTATGGGTTGAGTTTTTTTGTACTACGGGCAAGTTTTCAGCTGCTTAGTTGTTCTGAATGATGTGATTTTGTGTTTTATTAACTGAAATATGTGTAATGTGAGGTGTTGGTGATCTGCTTCAGATGGCAGACGTTCTCTGAGAACGTGGATGCTTTGTAGCCCAATAAGCACAATCACTCAGGGTGTAATCCAGTACACAGAAGTCACGGTTCGGGTCGGACATCACGGTTCAGTACGAGTTCGGTGCAGTGTGGAGGGCGGAAAGCAGCAAAAACACCTGAATGCATGAGGCTAGGTTTTTCGTTTTTATTTCATTTTGAACAGGCAGTAGTTGGTTTGTCCCGTCTAGTGTCTTATAGTCCCTCCTGATGTAGTTGGCACAGCCTGCAGATCAGGAGTATTTAATTAAAATTCAAAGGTCCAGTTCAAGAAAATTTCCTCCAGAACATCATAACGTCTAACTTGTAGGAATATCAGCATCTTATACAGTTGACAGCTGAATATCAGATCAAATAAAGTCCAGTTCGGTCAGATTTCACCAACGTTTACTGAACATCAGATCAAATAAAGTGAAAGAATCGCTTTTTTTAAACGCTGCTTTTGGAGATGATTTGATGGCGTAGGCTGAACACCCTCTGGAGGATTCAGGAGAGAAAAAGTTGACTTTAAAATCTGGCGTTTACTGCGGTTATGAATTCCACTTATCATCTTTGCAAAATAATGTTTTCTTTTAAATGCTTTTAAGATTTGATTATATTTGCCAAACAATTGGGGACGACAGTTTGAATTTGATTTGACAGCCCTGAATTAAACTATGGAACTCCTCATGCGCCGATAACTTGGTGTACATATTAGTCATGCACATCTTTTTCTAAGCAAAACTTTTCCTGCTCTTAATGACTTTTTTTTTTTTTTTTTTTTGTCCTGTCACAGGATGTATGCCTATCCCTCCCGCGTCCCCCCGCCCCCTCCCCCTCTCTCACGGGCCGTTATCCCGTCCAAACGTGCACGGGTCAGCTTGAGTGGAGGAAGCCGCCGAACCAAGTCCAGCTTCTCGTCTTCATCCAAAAGCAGCCAGCGCTCCTCTTCACGAGCCAGTCAGTATCCCTAAACTGTGTTTTCACTCTCCTTGGAGTACAGCTGACATTGTTGCTTAGCAACTGGTGGCCAGTGACCTAATATTAAAGCCTGAAAGCCATGTGGTGGTGATGGGAACCAGGGGTCGCCATGACTACAACACAGGTATAGATGTTTTATTTACCACCCAGAACCACCAGAGAACCTACACGAGTCTTCTGAGCTTATATGGAATGTCGATGATGGAAAACAGTGGAAAATCTGGAATAATGAGTTTTCTTTGGGGACTATTTTGCCGCACAGCGCCCTGCATGTCTCCCTCCACCATGAATGGAGTTGAAGTTCTCTAAACTCTCATAAAACAGCGTCTCAGTCATCAGGCAGTGAATTCAGAACCAGCTCATGTAGGAACTTTCTGTGAGGAGCTTTTAGAAGGACATCTGGTTCCCATCACCACCACTGTTGCTCTGAGGCTCTTTTTCCTCAATGAGCAGAAACTGTTTATACTCTGATCTGTATATGTGCTGTGGCTTTGTTTCAGTCTTTCAGTGGCTGCTGTAGATTCACCACAGCAGAAGTGACTGACTTGTGGTTTCTGTTCTGTAGTTAAGGTAGATGACCTCCAGACCATCAAGAGGGAGCTAGCTCAGATCAAGCACAAAGTGGACTATCTCCTGGAAAGCCTTGACCGCATGGAGAAAGATCACAGCAAGAAGTCAGGTAACTAGTCTTTTTTCTTTCCAGAAACAGGCCTCTTTTAAAAGAGTATCCCTGAGAAGAAACGGCCACTGAGGCCGACTGTGTTTCTGTTTAAGTGATCAAAATGGGACTTATCTATCGACTGATCTGTCCATCTATCAGTGACATAATTGACGTGTAGCAGGTCCCCAGATTTGGAGTCCGTTACCGATTTTTACAGGGCACAGAATTCAGATGACCATAGTGTTGGCCAATTGGATTTTACTTGTATTTTAATGTTCTAGTCTAGTAGTTTAAGGAATGATTTTCTGACGTAATTCTAACCGTTTTCAACTTTACCTTTTTCAACTCCAATAAACAGCAGAAAAAAAAACAGATATTTTGTCACTGGTGATGGAGCCTCCCAGATTTGAGCTTTTGTTAATGACCTCTTATTTTTTTAAGTAGTTCTTCTCATAAAAATCATTCATTTTTTCTGTTTTCTGTTATTTTTATGCTGTTTTATCCATTTTTGTGTTCAGATTGTATTGTACTACTGTTACTGTAGTTATATAGTTACTCATACTGGCTTCCCTAGTGACAGAAAACCACGGGTCATCGAGATCAGCCAGTCCACGTATCGGCCAGGCTCCGTGGTGCTGTGTATGATATAAACTAATCTTCTGATGGCCTCACCAGCGAGATCTGTGGTTTAAATCTAGAGTGAACCTACATGATCTCTCTCCGTCTGTCTCAGAAGTGAAGGTGGTGAAGGCAGAAGGTGGTGAAGCTTCCTCCCAGCAGCACTCCAGCGCCAAGAAGGAGCGAGAGAGGGAGGAGCAGGAGATAAACGACTCTGAGGAGGAGGGAGACCTGCTGGAGGAGGAGGAGGTGAGGACACTGCTGACCAGCGGAGACGCTGATGATTCTCAACATCGTCAGTCTTTTATACAGTGAAGTAATTTAGCTGTAGAACACCGGAGGTCATTTGTTCTAATGAAGAACTGGCCAGATGGAGCACAAGAGACCAAAGAAACCCACAAATGTGGGTCTTAATCTTAGTTTAATGTTGTTTTAGTGTATTATGGTCCTTTTCTTTATAACCAGCATAAAAAAAAATCACTAGCAGTGTTAATGTCTCAGTAGCCAACTTTCAGGTTCCGCCTTAAATGGTGCAGCAGGTACATTTTGGCTCCTCAGGCGTCTGAACTGCTGCATTATTTAAGGTGGAACGGGAAAATTCAAACAATCTGGAGAATCTCTGACTTCAGCTTCACATCACTGAAGAATTGGGGGGGGTGATAATAAATAATTGCCCCCCTCTTTGAAGGCGTATGATCCCTAAATGTAGCTAAAGCCCAGCAGTGAGGAGCTGAACTTTCCCCTCCTCTGCTGTCCCTGCAGACGGGCAGGGTCGCCTACAGAGCGGCGCTAGTAGCTGTTAATGAAGTGATGCTCTTTTATTAGAGGGGCTCATTTCAGAGGGAAGATCTCAACCACTGCCCTGTAGCTCAGGAACAAGGGGTTAGAGTGAAATTAAGAAATGGGACGGGGCCTAAAATGATGCATCTTTCAGTCCGACCGAATCAGGTTGTCGTTGTAGTTTGTGTTACGAGTTTAATCCCCTGGGTTTTTCTCTTCAGGTGAAGAGTCACGGAGGAGAGAATGAAGAAGAGGAAGGAGAAGAGGAAGAAGAGGGAGAGCACGAGGAAGGGGAAGACGACGGAGACAGCGTCAACGGAGACGACCCATAGACTGTCTTTACAAACACGTACACGTACCACACGGCACACGCGCATCCGGAGCAGCGAAGTCAGACACAAACCCCTTTAAAAACACATTTCCGGGTTTTATTTTCTGTCGTTCTGTTCTTTCATCACGTAAGGAATGTAGATGAACACGTATATGAAGGTCAGTGTAATTTTACTGCTCCCGTCATCTCCTCAGGCTGTTGACGTGTGTCCCTCTCCCCCCCCCCAGTAGTTTTTAAGACTTTCCTCGTCGTTCAGACAGATTTTAGAGCCTGCTTCATGATTTGGACGTGCTGTTTTTTCTTTTCTCGATTATTCCCCTCGGAGAGCGGCAGCGGTGTGCGAGAGGGGTGCACATCTCTGAATAAAGAAATACTGTGTTTTCTGTGGACTTTGCGTTATTTTATCAGTAGAAACCTGGCGATTACTGTGGGTGAGGAGCTGGTTGGGCTGATGAGTCATTACAATATTTTTTTTCTTTCCTTTTTTTTTTTTTTTTTCGTGCTCCATCCAGGAAACAATATGTATGTTAATATTTACATGTTTTTGTTTTTAATAATATCTCACTGGTTCAGATAAGTTCTACATATAAATTTCAATAAAAGGGTAAAAGTAAATGCTTTGTCGTCTCGTAAGTGGAACGTTGAGCGTCACGTTTGTCCAGCATGTGTGGGAATCAGATTATGGGAGTAGATAATTTTGAATTCCGCTCCAGGTTTTCTTTTTATGCTTTCTCCACTCAAAGCGCTCAGAAGCCGTTCTCTCTTTCCACTAAGCCAGGGTGTCCAGTCTCACGTGCAGAGCGTCCTTTTTGAAGTACAAATGCTAAAATACACCTTTTGGGGTAAGAAAATAAGAAGCCCCCCCAGACACGGATTCAAAGACCCCCTTAAACTGAGGTCCAGAAATTGTAGATTTTCATCACAGAAGTGGGCTGCATCCCAAACCACACACTTCTACACTTCGCACTAATGAGTGTGCTTCTGATGGTGCTGCACTATGTTCAGGACTCTAATTAGGGCTGTATTATGTTGACTGGAGTTCCGTCCACAGCGGATCTGACCTGATGAGGCAAAAAAAAATTTGCATTTAAAAATTGTCTTAAATTTTATCGCTTGGTTTGAATTCCCTGCTGGAAAAAAAACCCACAAACCATTAAAAGGTTCTGCTGGTGTCCAGTACTCTGTAATGGTATTCTATGCTGTCCTGATGGGTTGATATCACAGTGTAAAGAACTCTAATGGTTTAACAGGTGTGCGGATTCGGATTCATGTGATGGTTTCCTAATGGGATCTAAAGGGGTCCTACAGGAAACGGTTCTCTAATGGGGTTGGCAAACCACAAAGTCTGCACAACAAAACTAAATGGCACAAATAAAGAAAAACACATCTCAGACTAACAAACAGCAATTAACATTAATAATCATTAATAATTTACATTTTAAGCAAATCTCAAAGAGCTATACAGTAGAAGCATTTCTATGAAATCAAAGACCTACGTTATGGAGGTTGACTGAGTCTGATGTGGGGTGCCAGTCATGATTGCCTCTGGTTTGGTACTGTTCAACTGAAGGAAGTTGAGTTCCATCCACACCTGTATATCTTCTAGACAGGCAGCAAGTTGTGATGATGGCGTTGACGATGAAGAGGCCACACAGGAGTTTGCATCGATTCGAAGGTAAAGTTGCACATCATCAGCATAGCAGTGGAGTGAAATTCCATGCGACTAATGACATGGCCAAGGAGAAGCATGTATATAGTAAAGAGGATGGGGCCCAGGACTGACCCCTGGGGGACTCCGCAGGTCGCAGTCTGTGTCTGGGATCTTGCCTTTCCGTATGTTAAGTATTCTGTTCTGTCTGTCAGATAAGACTGAAACCAGTTTATAGCGGCGTCCGTGAGTCCAGTGGTGTGATGAAGCTGGTTGGGGAGTAATTATTATTTATTACAGTCAAATAGAAATGATCATCAATGAAACACAAACTTTGGACACCGACAAAAGACTAGATTAATTCCAGTGATGAAAAAGCTTCAGAATTTTTTTTTTTTTAATTTTATGGAAATGTTTGCTTACATAGACGGTCCTGCTTAGCAAGGCGACCTCCAATCGACCCTGTTCATAGTATATGGATAGGGTTAGATGTTTCAGTCAAAAAAGGTTTTTTTAGGCTGTCAAAAAATATCTCCTCTGTAGTTTCGATGCTGGTAGTTCTTGCTGTTCTGAGTGGAGAGTTTCCTCCAGACAGCTCTGGAATTTTGTGTGTGCATGTTGTGATGTTTTGTTTAGTCAGTTGTGTGTTTTGTTACTATTGTAAGGCGTCCTTGTGTTTGTGTTATATAAACATATCGTTATGATGCTTTAGATATTATTAGTGTATGATGTTAAATTAGGGCAAATATTCAGCAGCAGGCTAGCAGTTGTTTTTGTCCTCTACATTAACCTCTTGTGTTTCCCAGGGTTGAGCCTCAACTGAACGGAATTCATTTATTAGTGAATTTTCACACGGTTCATGTGATCTGGGTGAAAGAAGGTGACAAGAAGAAAGAACCACAGTTGTCCACAGTTGTTTATTCAGGATCTGTTTTTAATCAGACGTTCTGAGAACGTTACAGTAACGCTTAAAGGTAAAGCAGTTACAGGTCGTTCCAGTCGCTCTGCAGTTTCGTGAGTTTCAGTAAAAGCTGCAGCAGGAAGACGTTCACACACATCTCACTGTAAACACATGAAAAAGCATTAATTACACACTTTATTACAATGATTTAGAGCTGTTATTAGCAGGGTATAACAGGTACAGGATAACTACACTGGCGCAATAACTTCTTCTTCTGCCATATCGAAATTTTCAATGAGGACTTGTTTGAAATGCTGAGATGTTGTGTTTATATACTTACCCAGTCGTGATTACCACCTGAAAACAAAAGAAACAGTCGTTAAGCTGTTTGTTTGGACACAAATACATGCTGAACACTTTGTGTTTTCCAGCTTTGTTCCTGCACAGACGGACCATCAACTGTTTTATATGGGTATTGTTCAGTATCTGTTTCAATGAGGTAAGGCTCAGTCTTGCTTAGGAATAAAGCTGGTGGGTCATCTTGGGTTCCACAAGATTTAGCACTATTTGGTGCCCCCTCTTGGTGCAGTACTGACCACCTACCTAAGCTTTCCCTCAGTTACTCTGAGCTGTTTTGGACACGTCACTCCCAATGCTGGAAATCCCGCTGTTAAAACTCTGAGTCTCTTTATGAATGAATAATAATGATAATTATTTGCTAAACTATGTCTTAGTTATTGTGACAACAGGGATTTTTGCCAGACTGTGTAGCTCTTAAATAGAGTTGAAACTCATTACAAATAGAGAGCATACTTAGTAGCATTAATAGCCTTGTATGCTGTAGAGTGGGGTTCAAGTCCCCGATTGGGTAATAATTTTGGGTGTCTTAGTTTCCTCTGAAAGATGCTCTAACTGCCTCTCTTAATTAAAGTGGCTCCAATGTGCTGAAAATTCAAGATCTTTTTTCCCCTTCCTAACGTGTGTGCAGGCCGCCTTAGAGGTTTGCGGAATGAACAAGTAATAAGATTCATAGTAAGTGATTGTATGTATATGAGTAACATTAGAGTCAGTAATTCTGATAGAGTATAGAGTGTTTATGGAGAGGCTTCACATTCTCTCCATGCTGGCGCTTTGCTGGTGTCCCACAAGGCTCGGTTCTGGGTCCTCTTCTCCTTTTCTTTACACTCTCCACTCGTGTCCCACAGGTCTCAGTTCTTTGTCCTCTTCTTTTTTCATTTTACACTCTCCACTGGTGTCGCACAAGGCTCAGTGCTGGGTCTGCTTCTCTTTTCACTTTTGACCCAAGGGCTACCTTATTCAATTGTTATTCGGTAGCCAACCCAAAGAATTACCTAAATAAGGCACGCAGAGACGTTAAGACGCTGGTATATTAACAGGTTTATTAAGGATAGAAGATTTGACAGATGCACACATCATAGCGATATCAGACCCACTTCTAAAATCACATCACCCTAGCACAATCTGGGCCTCGATGGATTATTAACTACTAATGGTAGAATAACCACGCAGAAAAAGGAACCACAATACCAGCCTGGGTTCAACCCCCCATACTAAATTACACACTGCAATTAAATTAATTCAGTAGACGATGAAACAAAATCACATAAATATACTTCCAATCACCCACACTAATCAAATCGAAATAAACCAAACGTGACACTGCAACCTTCAATATAGGTGGGACAGAAACCCGGCTTAAATGGGCTGAATATCCTCTACCTTTCAGCGTGCTCTTCCTAACCGTCCTTACTAAATTAAAAAGGCACCAGATTAACCAGGGGTAGAATATATTAAGGGCTGCCCTGGGTCAAAAAGCCTCCCAATAATATACTAAAATATTCCTTTATTAACTATTTAAAATTATGTAATGCAGAGATATAAAAAAAAAGGGGAAGAAAAAAACAGTGGCTATTGTTGCTGGTCGTACAGACCGGTTAACTGTAGCAGGTGGGATGCACAGCATCCCCAGATATCCCCAGGGGCTCACACAATATCTGCCATGCCACACTGCTGATTCAGAAAGCCCCCCACTCTCCCTGTGTAAATGTGGGCTTCTCGCACACACACGGCGCCAGCAGGCTCAGTCACGTTCCTATGGTCTTCCCCAAAAGTTTAAAATGCAAGATAGAAACATACAGCTTCACGGATCTTCCTGACGCTGAGCTCAGATTTGCCACCACGAGATCAAATGATGCTTCGTTCTCCCTGCGCGAGACTATATAGCGGGTGAAACCGAGATCAATCAAAACGCAAGTGTCAAAATAAAAGCCCCCTCTTGCCGGTACAGAGCCACTAGCGGACAAAGACGCTATAAAAGTCGCTACAATTAAGCGACCATTTTCAACCTAACGGTCTCACCTTTTGCCCTATGCTTCTACCCATCACACACTTTAAACTCTTCACTGGTGTCCCCCAAGGCTCAGTTCTGAGTCCTCTTCTCGTTTCACTTTACACTCTCCACTGGTGTTCCAGAAGGCTCAGTGCTGGGTCCGCTTCTCTTTTCACTTTACACTCGTTCTCTTGGTAATGTAATATCCTCTCATGGCTTCTTTTATTACTGCTATGCTGAAGACACCCAGCTAATGCTTTCCTTCCCACCTTCTGATACTCAGGTTTCCAGTCACATCTCAACATGTATGTCTGACATCTCTTCATAAATGGCTTTTCACCACCTGAAGCACCTGAAGCTCAATCCTAGCAAGACTGAGCTGTTATTCATCCCTGCAACTACAGGTCCTCATCATGATCTTACCATCTCATTCAGGAACTCTTGATTGCTCTGTCTGAAGATGTAAGAAGTCTCGATGTGATTCTGGGTGGCCAGTTATCGTTCTCAGCCCATAATGTGAACCTGACCTGGTCATGCAGGTTTCTCATGTACAACATTTGGAGGATTCCACCCTTTGTCACTCGAGAGGCCGCCCAGGTGCTTGTTCAGTCCTCTCAAGGCTTGACTACCGCAACTCGCTCTTTGCTGGTCTTCCTATGTGGCCATCAAGCCTCTGCAACTCATCCAGAATGCAGCAACACGGCTCGTCTTCAATCTGCCCAAGTTCAGCCACATCACCCCACTGCTGTTCTCCCTTCACTGGCTTCCTGTAGCAGCATCAGATTTAAAACCCTGATGCCTACAAAGCCAAAAATGGACCAGCCCCTCCTGACCTGATTGCAATAGTCAAAACTCAAACTGTAACTTGAGCCCTTCGAGTACAGCTCGGCTTGACCAACCATCCTTCAAGACATGTGGAAGGCAAGCATCAATACTCTGTCCTGGTGCCCGGGAGGTGCAATGAACTCCCACTGGCTGTCTGTACAGCAGAGTCTCTCATGGTCTTCAAACGCAGACTGAAGACAAGTCTCTCTTTACAGCACTTAAGTGAGCACTGAGTTAAATATTTATTGAAATGTATTACGCTATGTTCTTGTTCTCTAGGTTTCAACAAGGGCTTTCGTTTCTAGCAGTATCTCAGCTCAGGAGCAGCTTTCTCTCTAACCTAATTGTAACTAGCAAAGATACTTTCTTCGAGTGGACAACAAAGCACTTAAGTTGCTCTGAATGAGAGCGTCTGCTAAATGCTGCAAATGTAAATGTTTATGCGTATGAAAGACACTCACATCCTTTGTAGTACGCTCTTCCGTCCTCACATTTGATGTGCACTCTGAGAAAAGAGGAAGAACACATGAAGGTGCTTATTTCTCCGTGCTGCATGTACTCTCTTTGCGGAGAACGAAACTTTGACTGATCCAGTCTACATGGAGCTGTGGAAACAGAGAAGCGGTCAAAAATCTTTTGCAGGTTAGCTGAATTAGTGAATTTACACTTTCAGCTTCTTTCATTTCTGTCGAGTATCAAGTGAAACTGACCTTTACAAGCAGGAAGATCTGACCATTTCCCTTTAACACACATTACTTCTTCTGGTCCGACGAGTTTGTAAAGTGCAGCACAGCTCACTTTTAATATCAGCCCACCTAGAACCTCCGTAACATTGGCATTTTCAACAGCGGGATAATCTCCACAGAGAGCTGAAAATAACAGACAGTTTTAGTGTTTAGTGAAGATGAGAAGACAGGATTAGCATCACTTTGCTCTGGTTCACCTGCTTTAAAGCTCTGCAGTGATTCCAGTGTAGCCTGCATCGTTTCCACCGTCGTCTTCAGGGCTGGTTAAAATAAACATTGATTCATAGGTTAATCATTATGTGTCCACTGATTGGAAAACTTTACTTCCAAACCCTTCCACTGAAACTAACACAGAGGTCAATCATCCCCCGTACTGATAATCGTTTTTCCTGAAGATGAACATTAAAAAGCTTCTCTGTTAAAATGACTCCGACCCTTCAGGCTAAGCTTGAAAACTGCTTTACAAATTATGCAGAATACGTCAGAGATTTAGGGCTAAGATTTACCTCCATTCTCCTTCTGCAGTTGCTCCACCAAGACCCTCTGGTTCTGCATCATTCCTTCCATGGTTCTCAGTCGTTCTTCCATGTTCTTCAGTTTCCCCAGTTCTTCCATAATGTTCACGTTCGGCGACATGAAGTCCTGCGCCAGTGCGCCCCCCACACACAGCAGCAGTGCCGACAGTACAGCAGTCGCCGTCTTCACCATCTCTGCATCTGATACAGCTGTGCTTCACCCAGAGGTTTGACCAGCAGTAAATGAGGTGGTGATTTAAAGGGTAACACTGGACTGTGGAATCACTGTCTTACATAAAGCTCTTGCTTCCAAAGCAAACATGGACTTCAGTACCTTCTCTGTTCTCTACAGGCTGTTTTACAAGCTCTTCATAGCCAAAGACGAGCTTTTCAGTGAAAACTCATGATCTTTTTGTAGAAAACCATGAACACCTTCAACCACAGCTACTGTTTTTAGGGTTCAACTTTTGCGGCCCCTTTATAAGGATCAAAGCCAAGATCTGGGAAAAACTAATTGGTTGGTTAGTGTAGTGGGTAACACTTCTGCCTTCTACACTGTAGACTGCGGTTCAATCCCAACTTTGGCAAACACCCTACACTACACCAATAAGAGTCCTTGGGCAAGACTCCTAACACCACCTCCGCTTACCTGTGTAAAATAGTCAAATTGTAAGTCGCTCTGGATAAGAGCGTCAGCCAAATGCCGTAAATGTAAATTAACTTAGAACTTAGAGGTCAGGTGACTGAACACGTGACACAGGGTTATTAAGTAAAAATTGGTAACATTTTATTTATTTAATCGATAATTGACATGACAGATAACATAATCAGGGATAGTTCTTTTCTGTGGTGTCTACGTAGATCCTAAGTGAGCTCTCCTATTGGTCAGGACTTCAGGGGCAGAAGAGAAGTCCTAACACATTAGATCAGTTATCAGCGTATGTGACTAATTGTGCTGCATTGCCAAAATATCCTACCGTAACCATTTTGATCCGTCAGACATTATAATAATAATAAATATGATTCTTCCACTGCAAGTGTAAAACATCAGAACCATTAAAGATCACACAGGAAACATGCTATGATGAGAAGAAAGAACCACAGTTGTCCACAGTTGTTTATTCAGGATCTATTTTTAATCAGACGTTCTGAGAAACGTTACAGTAACGCTTAAAGGTACAGCAGTTACAGGTCGTTCCAGTCGCTCTGCAGTTTTGTGTGTTTCAGTAAAAGCTGCAGCAGGAAGACGTTCACACACATCTCACTGTAAAGACACGAAAAAGCATTAATTACACACTTTATTACAATGATTTAGAGCTGTTATTAGCCGTGTTGACCGATACAGTTATTTCTCCTTCTGTCATATCACAACTTACGAGGTCGAATCATTTGAAATGCTGAGATGTTGTGTTTATACTTACCCAGTCTTTATCACCACCTGAAAACAGATGAAACCGTCATCAACTACAGCACAAATACAAGCCAAATAAAATCCCTCAGAGATGAAAAATGTCCAGTTTTCTGAAAAGCAGAGCAGAGAAATCTCCGAGCGGCTCCTGCACAGATGGACCGTTTAGCCCTCAGACTATTTATGTTCCCTCTTGGTTGGAGTGTGTAATAAATGTGTTTTATATGGTTAGTCGTCAGCGTCTGTTTCAGTAAGGTACTGACCGCCTACCTGGGTTTTCCCCTCAGTAACGCTGACCTGTTTAGGGTAAAGTGGTTATTTTTAACATTTGGTCAGACACCGATGTTGCACGAGAGGGCCTGGCTCACAGTCATTGTAGCTCATCTCAAAAGTGTTTGATGGGGTTGAGGTCAGGGCTCTCACCACCCCAGCCAATGCTTGGCATTACAATACACATACACTCACCGGCCATTTTATTAGGTACAGTTGGTTCAGTTGCTTGTTGTTACAAATAGCTAATCAGCCAATCACACGGCTGCCACTCAATGCATTTAGGCATGTAGAGGTGGTCAAGACAACTTGCTGAAGTGCAGACCGAGCATCAGAACGGGGAAGAAAGGGGATTTAAGGGACTTTGAACGTGGTGTGGTTGTTGGTGCCAGACGGGCTGGTCTGAGTATTTCAGAAACTGCTGATCTGCTGGGATTTTCACGCACAACCATCTCTAGGGTTTACAGAGAACGGTCCGAAAAAGATGATGAATGATAGAAAGGCAACAGGAACTCAAGTAACCAACCAGAATCTCTGAGGAACGTTTCCAACACCTTGTTGAAAGTCTGCCATGAAGAATTAAGGCAGTTCTGAAGGCAAAAGAGGGTCCAACCTTTTACTAGCAAGGTGTACTTAATAAAGTGGCCGGTGAGTGTGTGTATATATGTGTGTGTGTAGGGGTGCAATGCCAGGCTGCTCTTTGTTGACTTTAGCTCTGCTTTCAATACCATACTCCCGGAAAGACTGACAGTTAAGTTACTGGACATTGGTCTTTCAGAAAACATCTGCTGCTGGATTAGAGACTTCCTCTCAGATCGCATACAGAGAGTTAGAGTTGGTCCACTACTCTATACCCTGGACACATATGACTGTGTTAGTATCCATCCAGACAACATTACAGTTAAGTTCGCAGATGACACCATCCTTCTTCTTCTTCTTCTTCTTCTTCTTCTTTCGGCTGCTCCCTTTAGGGGTCGCCACAGCGGATCATCTGCCTCCATCTTGCCCTATCCATTGCCTCCTCTACTTTTACACCAACCATCTCCATGTCCACCTTCACTACATCCATAAACCTTCTCTGAGGTCTACCTCTTCTCCTTCTACCCGGCAGCTCCATCTCCAACATTCTTTACCAATATATCCACTATTCCTCCTCAACACATGTCCAAACCATCTCAACCTGGCCTCTCTGGCTTTATCTCCAAACTGCTCCACCTTAACTGTCCCTCTGATCTGCTCATTTCTAATCTTGTCCGTCCTTGTCACTCCCAACAAAAATCAGGAGCATACCAGGAGGAGGTCAAAAGGATGGTGCATTGGTGTTCAGACAACAACTTAGTCATCAACACCTGCAAAAGTAAAGAACTCATTGTAGACTTCAGGAGGAGGAAGTCCAATTTGCAGCCAATCTGGATAAATGGGCAGTGTGTGGAGAGGGTATCCAGTTTCAAGTTCCTTGGGATGCATATGGATGCAGACCTCCAATGGAGTTCCAACACCTCAGCGGTCATGAAAAGGGCACAGCAACGTCTCCTCTTCCTAAGGATCCTCAGGATGCTCAATCTTAAGAAGGAATTGCTGACTGTTTTCTACCGCTGCTCCGTGGAGAGTGTGGTGACTTATTGTATCTCTGTGTGGTTCTCCATGTCACACAAAAAGGACTTACAAAGGGTCATCAACACCGCCCAAAAATCATTGGACATCCCCTACCATCCCTTAAGGAACTCTACAGCAACCGCTGTCTCAGAAGGGCAGACGGAATTAAAAACAACAGCACACACCCAGGATACCGAGTGTTTGAACTGATGCCATCTGGCAGACGTTACAGACAAATGAAAACAAGGACAAACAGACGAAAAGACAGTTTTTACAACAGGGCCACAGCTCTGTTAAACACAAACATGTGACTGATCTGATTAATACAAACGTGACTAATCGGGTTATGGTCCAGTGTCATACTGTGCAATTAACAGTTCATTTCAATGGGCCAGTGCAGTTTATAACTGGAAAAATTCAAGTTTGATAGGTCATGTGCAGTCGTCTTTTTGTCTGTAAATTTGTATAGCATTTAAGTTATTTTATCTTATTTTATTTTTTCTCTTTCTGCTTTTTTTTTGCATCACTGCTGTCGGAACAAAACCTTGTATCTCCAAAACGGTAACTTTACAGGAGAAGGAAAAAAACACACATTACTTTCAATGTAAGTCAATGGAACCAGAAGTCATTTTGTTCCATTTCTTTTGGTCCATCCTTCATGTAATTTACACACAATATAAAGGGCAACATGCATTTTCATATCATGTCAAAAACTCAAAATTGACAAAAATGGAGATACAAGGTTTTGTTCCGACAACAGCGAGATATAAACCACATTTTATTTATATATATTCTTTATTGTAGTTATGAAACTTACAAGCTAGTTGCTCTTTTTTCCCTTCCCAGTAATTAAGAATTTCATAGTAACTGAGCTCGTGGTGGGTAGCGCTGTCGCCTCACAGCAAGGAGGGCCTGGGTTCGATTCCCCGGCCGGGTGACCGGGGTCCTCTCTGTGTGGAGTTTGCATGTTCTCCCCGTGTCTGCGTGGGTTTCCTCCGGGTTCTCCGGTTTCCTCCCACAGTCCAAAGACATGCAGTCAGGCCAATTGGGTGTGCTAAATTGTCCCTAGGTGTGAGTGTGTGAGTGACTGTCTGTGTCTGTGTGTCTGCCCTGCGATGGACTGGCGACCTGTCCATGGTGTATCCTGCCTTCCGCCCGAAGACTGCTGGGATAGGCTCCAGCTCCCCCCCGCGACCCTGACGGAGAAGCGGCTTGGAAAATGGATGGATGGATGGATAGTAACTGAGCTGTGACTCGCAGTAACTCAGATAAAAGCAGGGTGTTTATGGGCAGGACGGACATGAAGGACACTCACATCCTCTATAGAGCGCTCTTCCGTTGTCACATTTGACCTGTACTCTGGCAAAGGCAGTACAAAAAAGCCCTTCCTCTTCTCCGTGCAGCATGTACTCTCTTTGAGAATAATGAAACTTTGACTGATCCAGTTTACATGGAGCTGAGGAATCAGAGAATAGAGGTCAATCATCTGCAGATTAGCTGAATTAATGAATTTACACTTTCAACTTTCGTGTTGAGCTATAAGTGAAACTGACCTTTACAAGCAGGCAGCTGTGTCCATTTCCTGTCAACACACTTTACTTCTGCTGGTCCGTTAAGTTTGTGAAGATAAGCGCACCTCACTGTTAATGCCAGCCCATCTGGAGCCTCCGTAACATCTCCGTGTTCAATAATGGGTAAATCTCCACAATGCCTGACTGAACATAACAGACATTAGTGTTTAGTGAAGATGAGATTACAGGATTATTAATAAGAAATTAACAAAGATTTCAAATTTTTCATACAAATGAATGAGTTTATCATAAAAACAGGATGGCATTCAGAGAAAGGAACAATAATCAAAGCCAGTTGAAGGAAGCTTCCGCATCAGGTTGTGGGTCCAGCAGTAAATTTGTGGAGGTTTGTGGACGTTTCATTGCGGTCAGCAGTGGAGTGCAGTGTTACTTTCCTTTCTAACCACTTGTTAAACACATTTTTATGTCCCTGCCTAACAAGTGTTTAAAAAGTGAATTCTCCCCCTCCCTTTATTTTGGCAGCAGAACTCCAACATATTGACTTAATATAAAAAAATATAGACTATTGACTAAATTATACCTTGTAGAGTTAAAGCACCTCAAAATGGACTTTTCCTCTGAAATTTTGACTTAATATCTCAAAGTAATTAATAATTTTCTGAAGAATTTGAGAATTTGGGATAAAACGTCAATTATCGCATACGTATAGTCATTATTTTGACAAAGTATATCCATATTTTGAGTCAATAAGTCATTATTTAAACTTACTAAGGCGTTGGATGTGTCTCAAAATCTAGCGAGCTCCTGTACATAGACATCATTTTACGTCATAATACAGGGTGTCCCAAAAAATTGACATCATTTGAGACGTTAATATCTGAGTAACTGCATGTCGTAGGCAAACGAAATGAAATGGGCTTGAACAAAACAAAATTCCATCCATCCATCCATCCATCATCGTTGCCCGCTAGTCCAAACAGGGTCGCGGTAGCAGTTGGGAGAGCAGAGAATCCCAGATGACCCTGTCCCCCGCAACTTCCTCCAGCTCATTCCCGGGGACCCCAAGCCGCTCCCAGGCCAACTTGGAGACATAATCCCTCCAGTGGGTCCTAGGGCGACCCCGGGGTCTTGTCCCGGTAGGCCATGCCTGGAACACCGCCACTGGGAGGCGTCCAGGGGGCATCCGGATCAGATGCCCGAACCACCAAAACAAAATTCATTTATCAAAATTCTAACAAGAAATTCAGAGGGATGTAGATGTTATTACTGATTTTAAAGCTTCATCAATGTTCAGTATGCGCACCGCCTGTGACACGATGTACGTCAAGTCAGTATTCCAGCTCCGGTCCCCAGTTGGTGTATTTTTATTGAATTTTCTCGAGAATGCGCTGGACAGTCTTGTTTGACTGTGTTTGTGCACATTCTACCACACAAAATGCCCTTTCATTTCTAGTGAATGCCGTTCTTCACCATGAAAAACACAAACGATTGAACTTGGTTAGTTTTTACACATTTTGTTAAAATTGGGATCATTTGAGGAGAATTGGCTTTTATTACTAGGAAATGAAGGGCAATTTTTTTGGGTCACCCTGTATGTGCTCTTGATAAGAAGACTATCTCAATCCTTAGATACCTCAAAATTCTTAGATACCTCATGCTGCCTACTGAGGTATATTATTTTTCGAGAGAGCAGTTAATTAATTTTTCGAGAGAGCAGGCTTTTTTTAAGCAGTTAAAAAAAGCCTTGAGGCAATCCCACGATGCAATGCAGCGCAACTTTTGTTTGAAGATGACGGGAGTAAGCGGTTCAGCATGCGGCGAAGTCATTATCAAATGTAAGTTATTCTGATTTTGTTGGTGCACAAACAGCCTATATTTTGCAATTTACCATTTACAGTATTCAGAACACCGTCAGCATCCATGCATGCACGGATTTTGAAGCCTCAGGCCATGTTGTTAGCTGGCTGACAACCAAGTAAGTTTGTCAAACTTACGTTTCCTCAAACGTTAACTACTGATGAGCTAGTGCTGTCTAGTCGTTGATCCATTGGTAGAATAATGAATGTTATATGGTGCTTTCCTGTAATTTGCTAGATTTGCTTGTTAGCTATTTAGTTCTCTGTGAGCTGTTTTGCTCTGTGGGGCAGCAGATCAGCGCTTGAATCCTTCATAAAGGCTCGTATAGAGAGAGAGGCTGTTCACCAGGGAGAAAAACTCCAGTTGCTTCAGATTTTCATTGGAAATCAGCAGGAGCTCATCTGATTCCCCCTAATCAGGAAAACCAGTCAATCAGGAAAACTGGGTCAATCTCAGCACTGCTGTGACACTGATGTGGTGGTGGTGCGACACACTAACACACCACCACCACGTCAGTGTTACTGCAGTGCTGAGAATGACCCACCACCCAAACAGTACCTGCTCTGTGAGGGTCCATGCGGGTCCTGACCACTGAAGAACAGGGTAACAGAGTATCAGAGAAACAGATGGACTACAGTCTGTAACTGTAGAGCTACAGAGTGCAGCTATATGGTCAGTGGAGCTGATAAAGTGGACAGTGAGTATAGAAACGAGGTTGTTAAAATGGACAATGAGTGTTGATAAAAGAAGGTGGGTTTAATGAAGTGACTGGTTCATGAATATTTATGCAAATTCAGTGTAAATAAATTGATTACTAAAATGTTGTAATTGTATGTAGCTGTGTACGTAGTTCGATAACTACCGAAAGACTGTCTTTAACTGTAAATTTATTGGTATCTGACCTGTGCATTCTGTTGTTTCATTCAAATACTTTTAAAATCTCTATAAAAAACCGGCAGATCAGGATCGATGGTGGTGAAATGCTGAGGCGACTCTGATGGTAAACGCCGGTCTTGTACAGTGAGCTGGAGCAAGTTGCGACGCCACTGCTGTTTAAATAGTGTCTAATTTATCTGTCTGATAGTGTTAGATGGCGTTTCCATGTTGCCTCTTAGACAGCTGCCTATGTAGACAGTAGCTACTAAGAGATCTCACTAGGAAGTGGGACATATTGTTATGAGAAAACAAGTCATTTATTATAATAAATGTTTTTACAGTCAGTATTTTGAGCTTCTCTATTACAGCCCCATTTCCAAAAAAGTTGGGACGCTGTGCAGAATGTAAATTAGGATGGGTAATCAGTAGGATGCAGTGATGTGAAAATCATGTAAACCGTGTTTTTAAAGGAAAATACTACAAAGACAACAAATCAAATATTGAAACTGAAAAATTTTATTGTTTTTTGAAAAATATTTGCCCAGGACACTTTTCCACTTCCCCTCAGTCCATTTTAAATGAGCTCAGGCCCAGAGAAGGTGGCAGCGTTTCTGGATCCTGTTTATATTTGGGTTCTTCTTTGTGTTTTAGAGTTTAACAGCGTTTGTGGATGCAGTGATGAACTGTGTTCACAGACAGTGGTTTTCAGAAGTGTTTCTGAGCCCATGCAGTGATTTCCACTACAGAATCAGGTCTGTTTTTAATGCAGCGCTGCCTGAGGGCCCAAAGATCACGGCCAGCAGATCCTGGTTTTCAGCCTCGTCCCTCACAGACAGAGATTTCTCCAGATTCTCAGAGTCTTTAATGATATTCTAACCGTAGACGATGAAAAGCAGAAGCTCTTTTATGTTTTATGTTGAGAAACGTTCTTCTTGAACTGTTGCTCTATTTGATGATGCAGTCTTTCACAGAGTGGTGACCCCTCCTCACCTTTACTTCTGAAAGACTCCACCTCTCTCAGATGCTCTTTATACCCAATCATGTTACCGATGCCTGTTGCCAATCAACCACTGTTTTTTTTAAGCATTACACAAATTTACAAGGGTTTTTCGCCCCTGTCTCAACTTTTTTGGAACTAGTTGCTGGCATCAAATTCAAAATGGGCAACTATTTTTCAAAAAACAATAAAAATTTCTAACTTTCAACAATGTTATATGGTGTCTTTGGAGCATTTTCAATGAAATATAGGGTGTAAATGATTTTTACATTATTGCAATTTGTTTTTATTTACATTTTTCAAAGCATCTAAATTTTTTTGGAAATGGGGTTGCATTATAGTAAATAACATTTTGAGAAAATAAGTCATTACTCCAATGTAATGTGCCTAGATCTTACTCTGTATACATGCTGGTTCTAAAGAGTACAAAACACGTCCATAGCGGAATCTGACACTGAGATGTTATGATATGGGGGAATTCAGGGTTATAATAGTACCCGTAAATCTCTACTGAAGGCCACTGACCCCTGGTTTATCCTCACAGGACTGTCTAATTCGCAGTTCAAATATTGGTGCAATGTTTGTCTCCTGAAAAGAATGGAAGCTGGAATAAAGCTAAAGAGTGACTCACTCAACACTCAGAGCTGATATTAGATTTTGTTAAATGTGTGTTTCTGTTTTTATCACCTGGTTTACTGCTCTCCAGTGATTCCAGTTTAGCCTGCATCGTTTCCACCGTTGTCTTCAGGGCTGGTTAACATAAACATTGATTCATAGGTTAATCATTATGTGTCCACTGATTGGAAAACTTTACTTCCAAACCCTTCCACTGAAACTAACACAGAGGTCAATCATCCCCCGTACTGATTATCGTTTTTCCTGAAGATGAACATTAAAAAGCTTCTCTGGTAAAATGACTCCGACCCTTCAGGCCAAGCTTGAAAACTGCTTTACAAATTATGCAGAATACGTCAGAGATTTAGGGCTAAGATTTACCTCCATTCTCCTTCTGCAGTTGCTCCACCAAGACCCTCTGGTTCTGCACAGTTTCTTCCAAGGTTCTCAGTCGTTCTTCCATGTTCTTCAGTTTCCCCAGTTCTTCCATAATGTTCACGTTCGGCGACATGAAGTCCTGCGCCAGTGCGCCCCCCACACACAGCAGCAGTGCCGACAGTACAGCAGTCGCCGTCTTCACCATCACTGCGTCTGATACAGCTGTGCTTCACCCAGAGGTTTGACCAGCAGTAAATGAGGTGGTGATTTAAAGGGTAACACTGGACTGTGGAATCACTGTATTACATAAACCTCTTGCTTCCAAAGCAAACATGGACTTCAGTACCTTCTCTGTTCTCTACAGGCTGTTTTACAAGCTCTTCATAGCCAAAGACGAGCTTTTCAGTGAAAACTCATCATCTTTTTATAGAAAACCATGAACACCTTCAACCACATCCACTGTTCTTAGGGTTCAACCTTTGTGGCATCTGGTAGCCCCTTTGGATCAAAGGCAAGATCTTGGAAAAACAAAAAAACGTCCTAATCTGAACTTCAAATTTCGTAACACCTTTGCTTACTTTATTTTATTTTATGTCAGTGTAATTTAGCAGGATATCAGTAACATAGCAGTGCCATATTGCTATTATTGATAATTGACGTGCCACGATTGGCCCCTCCCAGTCTTCCATGTGCATCTGTTTACATGTCCATGTGCTTCTTTGTTTTGTTTCCTCCCGGTTCTGCCCCCTTGTTTCTTGTCTCCACCCTTGATTGTTCCCACCTGTTTTTTACCTGTGTCTTGTTATCCCTTGTTAGCCCTCTTGTACTTAAGCCGTGTTTTTCCCTAGTCTGGTGCTGACCTTTGTTTGAATTGTTTGATGTGTATTGTTTGAATTGTTTGATATGTTTGATATGTATTGTTTGGTCTCTGTATGGTTTTGTTTCTTCCACCTTATCGCTCCCCACCATCACAGAAATACCAGCCAACCAAGGACGCAGCGAGAAAGCTCTGAGACTCTGGTTGGGACGAAACTCTGGCTCGTTCTACACAGCCCGAGTTACCCGTGTCCCAATGCCACCAAGCCGGAGACAGCAAATTCCCTGGCGCTGAGGGTACACAAGTGTCTCATCGTTCCCGTAGAAAGGCGAAGGACCATCCTGCCTTGTATCATGACGATGAAAGCTCAGGTAAGCAGCTAGGCTCTTCCCAACTTGAGTAACATGCATGACATGGTTAGACAGCAGGAACATGCAGTTATCCCTTAGTATGGTACTCGGCTCGTTCTCAAGTGCCATTGCGAGCTTCCTATAGCTTGGGTGAGCCTTGGGGGCAGCTGAGAGGTTCCTGTTTCTGTTTGTTCCTCCAGGTTGGTGCAGCAGTTCCCGCCCAAGATCCTGATCCCCTGGCCGCACATCTGTTCCTGTGGATGCAACCCGCAGCATGCCCGGACCTTCCGCCAGTCACCGCGCCTCCAGATCCACCGCCTGCCTACGTGTGGCCACGTACCTTGTAGGGGGAGTTCTGTCACGATCGACCCCTCCCAGTCTTTCATGTGCATCTGTTTACATGTCCATGTGCTTCTTTGTTTGGTTTCCTCCTTTGGTTCTGCCCCCTTGTTTCTTGTCTCCACCCTCGATTGTTCCCACCTGTTTTCCACCTGTGTCCTGTTATCCCTTGTTAGCCCTCTTGTATTTAAGCCCTGTGTTTTCCCTATTCTAGTGCTGGTCTATGTTTGAATTGTTTGACGTGTATTGTTTGAATTGTTTGATATGTTTGATATGTATTGTTTGGTCTCTGTATGGTTTTGTTTCTTCCGCCTTATCGCTCCCCACCGTCACAACATGACAGATAAGATAATTAGGGATTGTTCTTTGTGATGTCTATGTAGATGTAGTTAAGTGAGTTCTTCTATTGGTCAGGACTTCAAGAGCTGAAGAGAATTCCTAACATATTAGATCATTTATCAGCATATGTGACGACTTGTGCTGCATTGTCGAAATATCCTACTGCAAACCTAAACTACCCCAACCTGAACTCCAGGTAGGATATTCTGACAGCTTAAATCATCCTGTTAAAAATACTACCAGCGTGTAAGGCCGGGGAGCTATGATGAGGCGGACACGTATGCTGAGAGAAGTGAGATTTATTAGGGGCAAATCCATACTCAGGGTCTAAACAGTCTAGGGTCAAACAGCCAATAAAATCTAGAACAGGTTAACAAGACACAGGTGAGAACAATCAAGGGCAGGGTCTGGAAACAAGGGGGCAGGACAGGAAAGAATCTAAACAAGGAAGTACATGGACAGGACCAAAGGAAAACCAAAGCACATGGAGGACTGGGAGGGGCCAGTCGTGACACAGCATTAAAACTACAAAGCTGAAGTCAGCTTCACATCTGCCAGCATCTTGTTCAGAGTTTCTCGTTCCACCTTAAATGGTGCAGCAGCTACATTCTGGTCCGTCCGACATTATAATAATAACTGTTGCTTCATTTAAGGTGGAAGAAGAAAATCTGAACAAGAAGTCAATTTCAGCCTCACGTTAAAACTACAATTAGGATAGTTTGAGTGTCTGATTCAGCGCTGTGAAAAAGTGTTTGCCCCTCACTCAATTTCTTGTATTTTTTCTGATTGGTCACATTAGAATGTAAGACAAGATAGATTAAGACAACATGAGTAAACATAAAAAGCAGATTTTAAATGATCATTCCAATTATTGAAGAAAAAGATTTGCTCAAAGATAAATCACCCATGTGAAAAAGTAATTGCTTCCCTAAAACAAATAATTGGTTGTGCCACCCTTGGCAGTAACGACTGGTCTCAAATGCTTGCGATAGCTTGCCACGAGTCTTTTACATTGCTGTGGACAAGTCATGGCCCACTCTTTTTCAGGAACGTTTTCATTCGGCTACGTTGGGGGTGGGCTTGCTTGTGTGTTTCAGATCATTGTCCTGCTACATAACCCAGCTGTGCTTGAGGTTCAGGTCACAAACTGACAGGCGGACATTCTCCTTGAGGATTTTCTGATAGAGAGACGAATTCATGGTTCCATCAATTATGACGTCATCCAGGTCCTTTAGAAACAAAGCAGCCCCAGGCCATCACACTACCACCACCATGTTTCACTGATGGTATGCTGTTTTTATGATGGAATGTAGTGTGAGACGAGCCTTTGTGTTCTTTTTGTTCAGGAGTGGTTTGTGCCTTCCAGCTCTCCCATGGATGCCCAGAGTCTTTCTTATTGTGGAATCGTGTCTACTGACCTTAAATGAGGCCAGTGAGGCCTGCAGCTCTTTAGATGTTTGTCTAGGTTGTTTCGTGAGCTCCTGGATGAGTCTTCAATGCACTCTTGGTGAAATTGTGGCAGGCCGGCCACTCCCGGGCAGGTTCACCACTGTTCCAAGTGTTCTCCATTTGTAGATAATGGCTCTCACTGTCCCAGAGTCCCAGAGTCTTAGCAACTGCTTAACCCTTTCGAGGTGGTAGATTTCAGTGACTTTGTTTTACATCTGTATTTGAATCTCTTTATCACGTGGGATCCTGTGCTGCTGTTTGAGACCTTCTAGAAGCTTCACGCTGCCAGACGATCTATTTAAGCAGTGTTTAGATTCAGCAGGCCTGGTGCTAATGCCTTGGTGTAGCTGGTGAAATTGAACCCAACAGTCAATTGAATTTGGCTACCTGGTTGATTTCCTAGTTAAGAGGGCAATTACTTTTTCACATAGGGCCAGGTAGGGCTAAATAGCTTTCTTCCTTCAATAAATTAAATCATCATTTAAATAGAATAGAATAGAATAGAATAGAATAGAATGCCTTTATTGTCACTATACACAGTACAATGAGATTAAAAGCAACTCCATCTCAGTGCAAACACACAATGTAAACAAATGACAAAGAATAGAATGGGGAGGGGTTGTGCACAGTTCTATGCGTTTTGTATATATGTGTATATATGTATATGAAATAAATATAGAAACAAAATAAAAAACGATGTATTTACAAGATATAAATATGGAGATATTTACAGCTGTATTGTATGTCACTAAATATTGCACATTGCTAAATATTGCACATATTCCAGTATAATTGCACATGTACAGTATGATTGCACATTTCCGTATGCAGAGTATTGCACAGTAGCTGGTAATGGAGTCTGGGAATAGACTGGTATGTAGGTGGGTAATGGAAGTCTGGGGATAGACTATCAGTGCATCTGTGAGTTGAGAAGTGTTATTGCTTTTGGGAAAAAACTGTACTTAAGTCTGTTTGTCCTTGATCTGATGCATCTGTACCGTCTTCCTGAGGGCAACAGGTCAAACAGTACAGATCCGGGGTGCGAGCTGTCCATTGTGATGCGTTTCGCTCTGCTGACGCAGCGGGAGGTGTAGATGTCCATCAGGGATGGGAGAGGGCAGCCAATAATCTTCTGTGCTGTCTTTACTACCCTCTGAAGCCTCTCCCTGTCTGCCATGGTGCAGCTGCCGTACCACACTCTGATGCAGTACGTCAGCAGGCTCTCGATGGAAGAGCGGTAGAAGGTCAGCAGCAGGTTGGAATCCAGGTTGTGCTTCCTGAGGACTCTCAGGAAGTGTAGTCGCTGCTGAGCCTTCTTGATGACAGCTGTGATGTTGTCTGTCCCGGTGATGTCGGTTGAGATTTGGACTCCGAGGAACCGGAAGGTACGGACCCTCTCCACACACTGGCTGTTGATGGACAGGGGGTCTGGGTCAGTGCTGTGCTTCCTGAAGTCAACGATGATCTCTTTTGTTTTCTTGGTGTTCAGAGCCAGGTTATTCTCTGAACACCAAGCTGCCAACTTCAGGACCTCCTTCCTGTAGGCTGTCTCGTCTCCTTCTGAGATGAGTCCGACCACTGTGGTATCGTCAGCAAACTTGACAATGAGGTTGCTGTCGTAGGCCGGACTGCAGTCATGGGTGTAGAGGCAGTACGGGAGGGGGCTCAGCACACAGCCTTGTGGTGAGCCGGTGCTAAGCATACGAGTGGAGGAGAGGTGGGGGCCAAGTCTCACAGTTTGGGGCCGGTCAGTGAGAAAGTTCTTGATCCAGGCACATGTGAGGGGGGGGGGGGGGGGGGGGGAGTCCGAGGGTGCCCAGTTTGGTGATAAGAATGTCCGGGATGATTGTGTTGAAAGCAGAGCTGCAGTCCACAAAGAGCATCCGGACGTAGCTGTGCTGCTGCTCCAGGTGGCTCAGTGCAAAGTGGAGAGCTGCTGCTATGGCGTCCTCTGTTGACCTGTTTGCACGGTATGCAAAATGGTGGGGGTTGAAGTCTGGGGGCAGAGAGTCTTTGATGTGCTAAAGTACCAGTCTCTCAAAGCACTTCATGATTACCGGTGTGAGGGCCACAGGGCGATAATCATTAAGGTTGGTGATGGTAGACTTTTTCGGCACTGGTATGACTGCGGCCGACTTCAGGCAGGGCGGGATGATGGCTTGGGCCAGGGAGAGATTGAAGATCTTGGTGAAGGTGAGGGCGAGCTGGTGGTCACACGTTTTGAGCACCTTGCCGGGTACTCCATCAGGACCAGCAGCCTTTTTGGGGTTCACTGCCAGGAGCACCCGTCTGACATCGCGCTCCTCTACAGTGAGTGGAGTGGTGTGGAAGCCGGGTGGGGGTGGAGGTCGGGCAGGAGCAGAAGAGTGCTGCTGAGATGCATCAAAGCGAGCAAAGAAGCAGTTCAACTCCTCTGCCAACGGTGCACTCAGTACTCCTGCTGTCACATCACAGCCTCTGAAGTTTGTGATGTTCTGTATGCACTGCGACACCTCCCGTGAGTTGTTGCTGGACATGTGGGACTCTATTTTCCTCTTGTAGTCCGCCTTGGCTTTTTTAATCCCTCTCTTCAGGTCAGTTCGAGCGGCGCTGTACATAGCTCTGTCACCTGACCTGAAGGCAGCGTCACGGGCTCTGAGGAGAGAGCGGACCTGGCTGGTCATCCATGGTTTCTGGTTTGGGTAAACCCGGATGATTTTGTCCACAGTCATATTTCCGATGCAGAACTTGATATAGTCCAGCACCGTTCCTGTGAATGTTTCCAGCTCCTGGTGTTCAAACAAGTCCCAGTCTGTGTGTTCAAAGCAGTCCTGTAGTTTTGAGAGTGCATTGTCAGGCCAGGTTGTAACAGTCTTTATGGAGGCCTAGTTCTGCGCCGTAGGGGGGTGTAGATTGATCAAGATGGCGGCGCGATGTGCGGTGGCTGCTCTCTCTTTCAGTGCTCTTTTTTGTTGTTTTTGTACTTCCTTCTTGTTTGATTGTGCACTTTCTGTTCTGCAAACATCCGTTACACCCGCCAGAATCTTTTGGACATTGGTGCCCAGCACCAGTTTGCTGTTTCGAGTGACTTTCGACACACACATAACATCCCAGACAACATAGTGAGACCGCTGGGCTCTCCGTGGATTGTTAACGGGTCTGGGAGGCAGCACAGACGGAGGAAGGAGAGGAAGCAGAAGCGAGGCCGCAGGTCCGGTGCTATGCTAAGGCTAAGGAATCAACCACACAAGCCACCTCTCCCGAGCCTCTATCTCTCCAATGCCAGATCCCTGGTGCATAAATAAGACGACTTGGAACTACAACTTGCTGGAAATCGCTATGTTCGTGACTGCTCTGTCTTGATTATCACCGAAACCTGGCTTCACCCAGCGATACCCGATGCTAGCGTGCAGCTAGCAGGCCGCACTCTGCTGCGCTGGGACAGGACTGAGAACTCCGGTAAGAGCAGAGGTGGGGGGCTCTGTATTTACGTGCATGATAACTGGTGTAACAACGGGACAATCATAGACAAACACTGCTCCCCAGATCTAGAGTACATGTCGGTAAGATGTTGGCCCTTTTCAATGCCTAGAGAGCTAACAATAGCGATCGTAACCGCTGTGTATATACCGCCAGACGTTAATGTAAACAAAGCGCTCTCTCTCCTGCTGAACACTGTAAACGAGCAGCAGCGCGCTCACGTAAAAACATTTTATGTTGTCATATTTCTGTTATCTTTGTCTAATATTAAAAGGAGTTTGATTATCTGGACAATCAAGTGTGAGAAATACGCAAAAATATAGAAGGAAAATATTTTTTTTGCTATGAAAAATATTCCACCCATAGCTTTACTGCTAGTAGCATTTGCTGTTCTGTGTAGAGAGTTTCCCCCTGCCAGCCGGGAAACTTTGTATGCGCATGTTGTGAGGTGTTTTTTATTGTCAGTTGTGTATTTTGTTACTATTGTAACTATTTGTTGTCCTTGGGTTTGGTTTTAATAAACATGTTATTATTATGTTGATTTATGGTATAATGTTAAATAAGGGCAAATACTAAGCCAATATTGTCCTCTACATTAACTTTCTGTGTTTCCCAGTGAGGAGCCTAAACTGAGAATGATTTATCACTGAATTTATACATGGTTCATGTGATCTGGTGAAAATAATTTCAAGTTATATATTTAAAACCTCCGCAGTGATTGAGCCATTTATATTAGTTTTTAAGATAAGTATGATGCTTATGAGGTAAACATGCTTTGACGAGACCACAGTTGTTTATTCAGGATCTGTTTTTAATCAGATGTTCTGAGAAATGTTACAGTAACGCTTAAAGGTAAAGCAGTTACAGGTCGTTCCAGTCGCTCTGCAGTTTTGTGTGTTTCAGTAAAAGCTGCAGCAGGAAGACGTTCACACACATCTCACTGTAAAGACACGAAAAATCATTAATTACACACTTTATTACAATGATTTAGAGCTGTTATTAGCCGTGTTCACCGATACAGTTATTTCTCCTTCTGTCATATCACAACTTACGAGGTCGAATCATTTGAAATGCTGAGATGTTGTGTTTATACTTACCCAGTCTTTATCACCACCTGAAAACAGATGAAACCGTCATCAACTACAGCACAAATACAAGCCAAATAAAATCCCTCAGAGATGAAAAATGTCCAGTTTTCTGAAAAGCAAAGCAGAGAAATCTCCGAGCGGCTCCTGCACAGATGGACCGTTTAGCCCTCAGACTATTTATGTTCCCTCTTGGTTGGAGTGTGTAATAAATGTGTTTTATATGGTTAGTCGTCAGCGTCTGTTTCAGTAAGGTACTGACCGCCTACCTGGGTTATCCCCTCAGTAACGTTGACCTGTTTAGGGTAAAGTGGTTATTTTTAACATTTGGTCAGACACCGATGTTGCACGAGAGGGCCTGGCTCACAGTCATTGTAGCTCATCTCAAAAGTGTTTGATGGGGTTGAGGTCAGGGCTCTCACCACCCCAGCCAATGCTTGGCATTACAATACACATACACTCACCGGCCATTTTATTAGGTACAGTTGGTTCAGTTGCTTGTTGTTACAAATAGCTAATCAGCCAATCACACGGCTGCCACTCAATGCATTTAGGCATGTAGAGGTGGTCAAGACAACTTGCTGAAGTGCAGACCGAGCATCAGAACGGGGAAGAAAGGGGATTTAAGGGACTTTGAACGTGGTGTGGTTGTTGGTGCCAGACGGGCTGGTCTGAGTATTTCAGAAACTGCTGATCTGCTGGGATTTTCACACACAACCATCTCTAGGGTTTACAGAGAATGGTCTGAAAAAGATGATGAATGATAGAAAGGCAACAGGAACTCAAGTAACCAACCAGAATCTCTGAGGAACGTTTCCAACACCTTGTTGAAAGTCTGCCATGAAGAATTAAGGCAGTTCTGAAGGCAAAAGAGGGTCCAACCTTTTACTAGCAAGGTGTACTTAATAAAGTGGCCGGTGAGTGTGTGTATATATGTGTGTGTGTAGGGGTGCAATGCCAGGCTGCTCTTTGTTGACTTTAGCTCTGCTTTCAATACCATACTCCCGGAAAGACTGACAGTTAAGTTACTGGACATTGGTCTTTCAGAAAACATCTGCTGCTGGATTAGAGACTTCCTCTCAGATCGCATACAGAGAGTTAGAGTTGGTCCACTACTCTATACCCTGGACACGTATGACTGTGTTAGTATCCATCCAGACAACATTACAGTTAAGTTCGCAGGTGACACCATCCTTCTTCTTCTTCTTCTTCTTCTTCTTCTTCTTTCGGCTGCTCCCTTTAGGGGTCGCCACAGCGGATCATCTGCCTCCATCTTGCCCTATCCATTGCCTCCTCTACTTTTACACCAACCATCTCCATGTCCACCTTCACTACATCCATAAACCTTCTCTGAGGTCTACCTCTTCTCCTTCTACCCGGCAGCTCCATCTCCAACATTCTTTACCAATATATCCACTATTCCTCCTCAACACATGTCCAAACCATCTCAACCTGGCCTCTCTGGCTTTATCTCCAAACTGCTCCACCTTCACTGTCCCTCTGATCTGCTCATTTCTAATCTTGTCCGTCCTTGTCACTCCCAACAAAAATCAGGAGCATACCAGGAGGAGGTCCAAAGGATGGTGCATTGGTGTTCAGACAACAACTTAGTCATCAACACCTGCAAAAGTAAAGAACTCATTGTAGACTTCAGGAGGAGGAAGTCCAATTTGCAGCCAATCTGGATAAATGGGCAGTGTGTGGAGAGGGTATCCAGTTTCAAGTTCCTTGGGATGCATATGGATGCAGACCTCCAATGGAGTTCCAACACCTCAGCGGTCATGAAAAGGGCACAGCAACGTCTCCTCTTCCTAAGGATCCTCAGGATGCTCAATCTTAAGAAGGAATTGCTGACTGTTTTCTACCGCTGCTCCGTGGAGAGTGTGGTGACTTATTGTATCTCTGTGTGGTTCTCCATGTCACACAAAAAGGACTTACAAAGGGTCATCAACACCGCCCAAAAATCATTGGACATCCCCTACCATCCCTTAAGGAACTCTACAGCAACTGCTGTCTCAGAAGGGCAGACGGAATTAAAAACAACAGCACACACCCAGGATACCGAGTGTTTGAACTGATGCCATCTGGCAGACGTTACAGACAAATGAAAACAAGGACAAACAGACGAAAAGACAGTTTTTACAACAGGGCCACAGCTCTGTTAAACACAAACATGTGACTGATCTGATTAATACAAACGTGACTAATCGGGTTATGGTCCAGTGTCATACTGTGCAATTAACAGTTCATTTCAATGGGCCAGTGCAGTTTATAACTGGAAAAATTCAAGTTTGATAGGTCATGTGCAGTCGTCTTTTTGTCTATAAATTTGTATAGTATTTAAGTTATTTTATCTTATTTTATTTTTTCTCTTTCTGCTTTTTTTTTGCATCACTGCTGTCGGAACAAAACCTTGTATCTCCAAAACGGTAACTTTACAGGAGAAGGAAAAAACACACATTACTTTCAATGTAAGTCAATGGAACCAGAAGTCATTTTGTTCCATTTCTTTTGGTCCATCCTTCATGTAATTTACACACAATATAAAGGGCAACATGCATTTTCATATCATGTCAAAAACTCAAAATTGACAAAAATGGAGATACAAGGTTTTGTTCCGACAACAGCGAGATATAAACCACATTTTATTTATATATATTCTTTATTGTAGTTATGAAACTTACAAGCTAGTTGCTCTTTTTTCCCTTCCCAGTAATTAAGAATTTCATAGTAACTGAGCTGTGACTCGCAGTAACTCAGATAAAAGCAGGGTGTTTATGGGCAGGACGGACATGAAGGACACTCACATCCTCTATAGAGCGCTTTTCCGTTCTCACATTTGACCTGTACTCTGGAAAAGGCAGTACAAAAAAGCCCTTCCTCTTCTCCGTGCAGCATGTACTCTCTTTGAGAAAAATAAAACTTTGACTGATCCAGTTTACATGGAGCTGAGGAAACAGAGAATAGAGGTCAATCATCTGCAGATTAGCTGAATTAATGAATTTACACTTTCAACTTTCGTGTTGAGCTATAAGTGAAACTGACCTTTACAAGCAGGCAGCTGTGTCCATTTCCTGTCAACACACTTTACTTCTGCTGGTCCGTCAAGTTTGTAAAGATAAGCGCACCTCACTGTTAATGCCAGCCCATCTGGAGCCTTCGTAACATCTCCGTGTTCAATAATGGGTAAATCTCCACAATGCCTGACTGAACATAACAGACATTAGTGTTTAGTGAAGATGAGATTACAGGATTATTAGGTGGAGAAATTTGCTGTAAATATAAATACCAATTTATCATAATAGTTCAGAGAAAGGAACGCTGGTTAAAGTCCTAAACAGCTCGTGTGACATTCAACCAGTTGCAGGACACCCTCAACATATAGTTGTGTGTCCAACTTTGTGTCCAGCAGTGATGCAACTAAATACGTCTGAAGTTTGTAGGTCACTGTGGAAAAACTATGGAAGCCCAGTCCTGCCAGACTGAAGAAAGTCACAGGATTTTTCTGTTTTTGTTCTTGTTGTTGTTGTTCTTTTTCATGGCAGAAGTATGACAAAATATTGGATTAGTCCCACAAAATAAAGACTACGGCCTTCGGAATAACTTATGTACTATATTGACTTAGCACTTCTGATTTCTTCAAAAATGTTGTCTTCTAAGTCTTAACTCAGTATTATGAGATCTAAAGTCATTATTTTGATATAGCAAGTCATTGTACATCCATATTTTGTGTTAATACGTCAATTTTTTAAACTTGCTTTGTTAGTTTTTGGAGAAAATAAGTCATATCAACATGAGTCTACCCCTCCCGCTCTCCCGCGTTCGACGTTCCCGGCCTATCGATCACTGGATCCACCTGCTTTTCACCATCAATCTCCTTTAAAATCTGCTCAGTTTGTTGTCTCTGTTTGCAAAGTCTAGCTGGTTTCCCAGCATTCTCTCTTTGTGCTCTTTCATATTTGACCTTATTAAATGTTTATCGTTTTTCTGACTTTTGGATTTCTGCATTGTCCTGATTGTTGCTGTTTACCTGGACTGTTTTTAGTTAAGTGTGTTTTAGTGTGTTTAGTTAAGCGATCTCACCTTGTCTTCTGCAAGAGTGACAGTAAGGTGATACAAATCATTATTCCAAATTAGTAAGTCAGTATTTTGAGAAAATAAGTCATTTTTAAGAAAGTTTGCGAAAGTGAGTCAATATATTAAGAAATGAAGTCATTATCCAACATAACAGGCCTCTTACTCTGTGAACATGCTGGTTTTAAAATCTGCTAAGCACTGTTGTATCTGACACTGAGGGGTTTTACCGTCCACACAGGGTTATAACCGTACCCACAAATCCCTGCAGATGCCAACTGACCCCTGATTTGTCCCCACAGGATGAATATTGGTGCAATGTTTGGACAATCCACTGCCACTAAACCAGAAAAACATAATATGCTTCCTTGTGGCAGCGTTTCACAGCAATAACAGTGTGAGTGCTTTGGTGGTCGTTATTACCGCGGAAAATTGCTGCCGTGCTGGGAACGTCAGAAGATCCTGTAAGGGAAAAGGAGAAAAAGCTGTTTAACGTTTGAGCAATGCAGTGGAAGATAATGCTTCCCAGTCTAATTGCTATGTGGTATGTTCAATGGGTTTTTAATGCCTGGGGCAGAAGCAGAGTTTAAGGACATTTTACAAACCACTTTACAGGGTTTGAACTCTTTCGGTAACCGTGATAAGTGATGGGGGAAGACGGGGGGCCATCCTACCCACCCAGAGAGAGTGAGGCCAATTGTGCTTTCTTGGACTCCCGGCCACAGATGGCTGTAGCGTCACCAGGGTCTGAACTCCTGATCTTCTGATGATACGACCACCGCTTAGATGGTTCGCCACTCAGGAGCTGTTTGAATTCTTTTGATCACTAAAGAATTCAGTCCTCAAATCTGTCTGTGTCATACCTCGGACTGAATCGGACTCCATGTCCCACAATGCTTCAGGAGATCACATGACTCTGGACAATCACATGCGTCACTACCAGCGTTCACAGTCTCCTGATTATTAACCCAACACACTTGTGCATGATGACCTAGTTAGTTAGTATATAAGCCCGGGCTTCATCTAGATTCAGTGTGAAGTGTTGTTTCTCCCTGGGCACACCGAGCGGTCACTTTGTGATTCTGAATTCTGTGTTCTGACCGTATCTTTGTTATTTTGACTTCGCCTTCTGATCTCCCCATTTTGTACCTTCACCAGCAGGTTTTGTGTATTTGAACTTGGACCTTTTTGGATTGTTTATCGACCACGATTTTTTCTTCCCCTTGGATTTTGGTTGCCGGTGCTTTTTGGTATTTGACCCTCACCTGTTTTTGACCCTGATACTTGTTCTCCTGTATTAAACCTCGTTTGTCTTCTTATCCACGTTCGTCTGACTCCTGTGCCCATCCTAACACTGTCTAGATGCCGTGTTTAGCATAAACAGACTGAAGTGTCACTATGAACACGTTTCTATATTTAAATGTAATTTACAACTTCTGTACGACACTGCAAATCACTGCTGTCAGAGCAAAACCTCGCATCTCCAAAACGGAGAAGGAAAAAACTAATTTTCCTTTAATGGAAATCAACTGTCTGGCCAAACTTGACTAAACGTGAGCTTATTGAAGATATTCCAAATCATCTGCACAAACTAACGAGCAGAACGAGCTTCGCTGAGAAGATCATTAACTCTGATCAGCTCTCAGCTTCATTATTAGAGCAAGACGGAGGAGAAAAAGGTGAGATGAGCTGCTTTTCCACCGTTTACAGGCTTTGACGTCTGTTCGGCGCTGTTGCCATGGTAACGCTGAAAGCTGGCTCAGCACAGTGGATTAAAGCACATGAATTCCGATCTAAGCGTCACATTAAGGTCACACAGCCATGAATCGGATACGTACCCGATCTAGAAACACATATGAAAGTGGCTCAGGTCAGATTTGAAAAGATCAGATTTGCGTCCACACAGACCTGAAAACACCGGATCTGAGTCACATTAGGGCAAAAAATCGGATTTGGGCCTCCACATCCAGGTAATGTGAATGGCCTATGACTTGGACATTAAAAAACGGAAAAACTGCTCCTGATTTCCTAGAGGTAGCGCTTCGGGTCTGGCAAAATAAATATGCAATTGCATTTTCACTGTCATCCAGGCTTCCTGTCAATCAAACACAGTGGGCAGGATGTTGGAAGGAGTCTTGGCATGTTTTACGGGGAAGTGATGAGTCTAAAATTTGAGCTTGAATTTGAGCACAAACCCCAACATGAGTGACATCGCGATCAGCCTCAGGCAGAGGCTCACAGGACAGCCAGCGATGGATGTTCTTAATTAGGAGGCTCAGGGGCCGCTGTAGGTTTGCGCAGTGTTTCCGAACCCTGCTCCTGGAGGATGGGCCGTCCAGTTCTGACTGTTTGCAGTGGGTGTGTTAAAGCAGTGAAGGCAGTAAAATGTGCAGGGCAGTGTTTCTCCAACAGTCCTGCAAGCCTCTGCCAGAAACCATCATGACGTCACTAATACTGGTGTTTGTGCAGCCACAAGCTCTCATAGTCGGTGAAACGCCACTTCCACATTAAAACACACACACACACATTTTCTAAGCTGCTTCTCCCTCTGGGGCGGGGGGGGGGGGAGCTGGAGCCTATCCCAGCTGTTATCGGGTGGAAGGCAGGATACACCCTGGACAGGTCGCCAGTCCATTGCTGGGAAGACAGACAGACACAGACACACCTAGCATGTCCAATCAGCCTGACTGCATGTCTTTGGACTGTGGGAGGAAACCCATGCAGACACAGGGAGAACATGCAGACTCCACACAGAAAGAAACCCTGGTCGCCCGGCTGGGGAATTGAACCCAGGCCCAAAATTAAAACAATTTCCATATTAAAATTTTCAAGTCATTATAAATGCCAATACACATTTTGCATTTGAATTTGAATTATTTCTTTAATAATGCACACTCAAACTGAAAAAGCAGTTGTGAATATTTCATTGAATTTAAACGAATCAAATGTGCATTTAAATTTAAATTAAGTCTGGAATATGCTGCCACAATTCTACTATCATGCTAATATTCTATATGTTTAAAATTGGTCACCAAGTCTCACTGATCAAAAGCTAGTCATAGACATATTGTGACAAGAAATTGAAAATGAGTAGACGACTCAGCGCTGTGGGTCTGAAAGGACGTGTAGCTGATCAAGAGGAACCTCACTGAGAAAAGGAGACGGACACATCAAACAAAGAAGCTGAAAGATGGACTGACCGCCCCAGAGTCCAGACCTTAGCACCACTGAGTGGGTTTGATTAGTTCAGAAAATCATCAACCAGCTTCTCAGACTGAGCTTTGGAGGCGTGTCTTCTTTGAGGAGCTGAAAGTGAGGCTCCTGAGAAGAATGGAAGCTGGATTGATGGGAAAAGGTGATTCACTAAAAACTCAAAAACTTTTATTTAATTACTGTTTTGACTGGAAAAGATAAATAAATAAAGGGTCTCTGTGTCAGTGATTCGTTGTGTGGCCACCAGAGGTCTCACTCCCCACAGTACTAGCCCTGTTCTCACCAAGCCACCTGTACCCAATTTCAGTAATCAGCCACTGCTTAAATACCCCTTCCTTTCAGCCAGACAGTGCGAAGTATTGCCAGCTCACTTGTGTCTGCATACTGAGTGGTTTTGGATTAACTAGCTGTCTTGTGTTTCTGACTCTCTGCCTGGACTTTTGGAGTTTTGCCTCTGCCTTTTGCCCCTGTGTTTTGGATGATTGGTTTTCGGACGGACTTACTGTTTTTGACCTGTTTTCTATGCCTTTTGACCACGAGTTTTGGATTGCCCCTTTTACTACTAAACCTGCACCTGGATCCTTCTTCAGTTTCCGAGTCTGATCTGTCACACTCTGACAGTACCGTACAACTTCTAAAGTACTACTGGATCATTGATTCCACGCGATTGATTTACACATTATTGACATTATTTGTTCTGGTTCACCTGGTTTACTGCTCTGCAGTGATTCCAGTGTAGCCTGCATCGTTTCCACCGTCGTCTTCAGAGCTGGTTAAAATAAACATTGATTCATAGGTTAATCATTATGTGTCCGCGCAAGTCAATCATCCCCCGTACTGATCATCGTTTTTCCTGAGTATGAACATTAAAAAGCTTCTCTGTTAAAATGACTCCGACCCTTCAGGCCAAGCTTGAAAACTGCTTTACAAATTATCAAAAAAATTACACTTATTTGATCAGTTTGTCAAAGATTTAGCATTAAGAATTACCTCCATTCTCCTTCTTCAGCTCCTCTACTAATGTGTTCTGGTTCTGCATTTTCCCCTCCATTGTTCTCAGTTGTTCTTCCACAGTTCTCAGTCGTTCTTCCATGTTCTTCAGTTTCCCCAGTTCTTCCATAATGTTCATGTTCGGCGACATGAAGTCCTGCGCTAGTGCGCCCCCCACACACAGCAGCAGTGCCGACAGTACAGCAGCCGCCGTCTTCACCATCACTGCGTCTGATACAGCTGTGCTTCACCCAGAGGTTTGACCAGCAGTAAATGAGGTGGTGATTTAAAGGGTAACACTGGACTGTGGAATCACTGTATTACATAAAGCTCTTGCTTCCAAAGCAAACATGGACTTCAGTACCTTCTCTGTTCTCTACAGGCTGTTTTACAAGCTCTTCAAAGCCAAAGACGAGCTTTTTGGTGAAGAGCTTCTTTTTGTAGATCAGTGGATTCTCCTTGATCACCTTCAACCACAGCCACTATTTTTAGGATTCAGTCTTTGGGGTGACTGGTAGCCCATTCCTTGAGATGAAAGCCAAGATCAGGGACATAATAAACAAACTTTGTAATCTGAACTTAGAGGTGATGTGACTGAGCATGTCATACTGGTTTATAAAAACTGTGGAAACATCGGTGACACTTCATGTGAACCCTGGTATATTAGACTGACATTTCTTTGTCATAAACTATTATATGGCACATAATATAACTGCAAAATAAGAGTGTCATGTTACTGTTAACAGTAATTGTCAGGATAGGTTGTCATGCCTCACCTGAACAGCAGATGCTGCCAAAGCACCAGTGCTTTTATAACTTCTAGACCTTTTTAGGTATGGCTTAAGCTTAACCTGCCCTGTGTTAGTTACATATATGGTTCACCTGTGCCTCATCTTGCTGGGTTTTTAAGCCCTCAATAACAAATTTGTCTTTAAGCCACCTGCCGGTTGTTGTGTCTGGGATTTTTGCCTTGCATTTTATATTTTTTCTGGTTACTGTATATCCATCCATCCATCCATCCATCCATCCATTATCTTCCGCTTGTCCGGAGTTCGGGTCGCGGGGGCAGCATCCTAAGCAATGAAGCCCAGACCTCCCTTTCCCTAGCCACTTCCACCAGCTCTCCAAGGGGGATTCCGAGGCGCTCCCAGGCCAGCTGGGCGATATAGTCGCGCCAGCGTGTCCTGGGTCTTCCCCGGGGTCTCCTCCCAGGTGGACTCGCCTGTGACACCTCCCAAGGGAGGCGTCCAGGAGGCATCCTAACCAGATGCCCGAACCACCTCAGCTGGCTCCTCTCGACGTGAAGAAGCAGCGGCTCTACTCCGAGTCCCTCCCGGATGACTGAACTTCTCACCCTATCTCTAAGGGAGAGTCCAGACACCCTGCGGAGGAAACTCATTTCGGCCGCTTGTATTCGCGATCTTATTCTTTCGGTCATTACCCAAAGCTCATGACCATAGGTGAGGGTGGGAACATAGATCGACCGGTAAATCGAGAGCCTTGCCTTATGGCTCAGCTCTTTCTTTACCACAACAGACCGGTAAAGAGCCCGCATCACTGCTGACCCAGCACCAATCCGCCTGTCAATCTCCCGCTCCCTTGTACCATCACTCGTGAACAAGACCCCGAGATACTTGAACTCCTCCACTTGAGGCAAGAGCCTATCCCCGACCCAGAGAGGGCTCTCCACCCTTTTCCGCCTGAGAACCATGGTCTCGGATTTAGAGGTACTGATTCTCATCCCAGCCGCTTCACACTCGGCTGCAAACCGATCCAGCGAAAGCTGAAGTTCGCGGCCTGATGTCCCCAATAGGACCACATCATCTGCAAACAGCAGTGATGTGACCCTGAGGTCACCAAACCGGACACCCTCCATCCCTTGACTGCGCCTAGAAATTCTATCCATAAAAATTATGAATAGAATCGGTGACAAAGGGCAGCCCTGACGGAGTCCAACTCTCACTGGGAACGAGTCTGACTTACTGCCGGCTATGCGAACCAAACTCCAGCTTTGTTTGTACAGGGCCTGAATGGCTCGTAGCAAAGAGCCATGTACCCCGTACTCCCGAAGCACCTCCCACAGAATACCCCGGGGAACACAGTCGAATGCCTTCTCCAGATCCACAAAGCACATGTGGACTGGTTGGGCAAACTCCCATGAACCCTCCAGAATCCTGGAGAGGGTGAAGAGTTGGTCCAGTGTTCCACGACCAGGGCGGAACCCGCACTGTTCCTCCTGGATCCGAGGTTCGACTATAAGCCGGACTCTCTTCTCCAGTACCCCTGCATAGACCTTGCCAGGGAGGCTGAGGAGTGTGATTCCCCTGTAGTTGGAACACACCCTCCGGTCCCCTTTTTTAAAAAGAGGCACCACCACCCCAGTCTGCCAATCCAGTGGCACCGCCCCCGATGTCCACGCAATGTTGAAAAGGCGTGTCAGCCAAGACAGCCCCACAACATCCAGAGCCTTGAGGAACTCAGGGCGGATCTCATCCACCCCTGGAGCCTTGCCACCAAGGAGCTTCTTAACTACCTTAGCGACTTCGGCCTCAGTAATGGACAAGCCTATTCCCATGTCCCCAGACTCAGCCTCCTCACTGGAGAACGTGTCGGTGGGATTGAGAAGGTCCTCAAAGTATTTCTTCCACCGCCCAATGACGTCTTCAGTCGAAGTCAGCAGCACACCATCTCCACTATATACAGTGCTAGTGGCACACTGCTTTCCCCTTCTGAGTCGCCTGACGGTTTGCCAGAATCTTTTCGGAGCCGACTTAAAGTCAGTTTCCAAGGCCTCACCAAACTCCTCCCATACACGGGTTTTTGCCTTGGCAACAACTGAAGCCGCAGATCGCTTGGCCTGTCGATACCTGCCAGCTGCCTCTGGTGTCCCACAGGCCAACCATGTCCGGTAGGACTCCTTCTTCAGCTTGACGGCATCTCTCACCTGGGGTGTCCACCACCGGGTTCGAGGATTACCGCCCCGACAGGCACCAACTACCTTACGGCCACAGCTACAGTCAGCCGCTTCAGCAATGGAGGAACGGAACATGGCCCATTCTGAGTCAATGTCCCCCACCTCCCCCGATATCTGGTCAAAGTTCTGACGGAGGTATGAGTTGAAGATCAATCTGACAGGTTCTTCTGCTAGACGTTCCCAGCAAACCCTCACTATGCGTTTGGGCTTGCCTGGTCTGACCGGCATCTTCCCCCACCACCTGATCCAACTCACCACCAGGTGGTGATCAGTTGATAGCTCAGCTCCTCTCTTTACCCGAGTGTCCAAAACACATGGCCGCAAGTCCGATGACACGACTACAAAGTCAATCATTGAACTGCGGCCTAGGGTGTCCTGGTGCCATGTGCACTTATGGACATCCTTGTGTTCAAACATGGTGTTCGTGATGGACAAACTGTGGTTTGCGCAGAAGTCCAAAAACTGAACACCACTCGGGTTCAGATCAGAGAGGCCATTCCTCCCAATCACACCCCTCCAGGTCTCACTGTCATTGCCCACGTGAGCGTTGAAGTCCCCCAGTAGGACAATAGAGTCTCCAGGAGGAGCACTTTCAAGCACCCTTCCCAAGGACTCTAAGAAGGCTGGGTACTCTGAACTGCTGTTCGGTGCATAAGCACAGACAACAGTCAGGACCCGTTCCCCAACCCGAAGGCGTAGGGAAGCTACCCTCTCGTCCACCGGAGAAAACCCCAACATACAGGCACCGAGTCGAGGGGCTATGAGAAAGCCCACACCTGCCCGCCGCCTCTCACCATGGGCAACTCCAGAAAAGAATAAAGTCCAGCCCCTCTCAAGGAGATTGGACCCAGAGCCCAAGCTGTGTGTTGAGGTGAGCCCGACTATATCTAGCCGGTATCTCTCAACCTCGCGCACCAACTCAGGCTCCTTCCCCGCCAGTGAGGTAACGTTCCAAGTTCCAAAAGCCAGTTTCAGCAACCGAGGATCAGAACGCCAAGGCCCACGCCTTCGGACACTGCCCGATCCACAACGCACCGAACCCCTACTACTGCCCCTCCCATTGGTGGTGGGTCGATGGGAGGGGGGGACTCATGTAACTCCTTCGGGCTGGGCCCGGCCGGGCACCATGAGTAAATGCCCGGCCACCAGACGCTCGCTGGCGAGCCCCTCCCCCAGGCCTGGCTCCAGGGTGGGGCCCCGGTAACCCTGTTCCGGGCAGGGTACACAAGTCCTGTTTTTGTGTCTTCATAGGGGTTATTATGGATCACACTTTGTCTGACCTGTCACCTAGGACCAGTTTGCCATGGGAGACCCTACCAGGAGCTTTTGCTCCAGACAACATAGCTCCTAAGATCATTCAAGCATGCAAACCCCTCCACCACGATAAGGTGGTGATCCAAGGAGAGGTGGTTACTGTATAATATATTATATTTATATAATTTATATAATGTACTGTATTATAGAAGAGCACTTTTGTATCCTGTTTCATTTGCTATGTTTTTGTGATTAACCCCTTGTGCTGCTTTGCTTTATTTTGATTGTTTGCTCAAGTAAACCACTTTGGAAGCAACAACCTTCCCTGTCTCCTGGCCTGCATTCGTGTTCAGCTATTTTATGACAGCAATACTGAGCCAAGAATGTGAGCAAAGCAGGAAATGAAGATCTTAGCAGGGTGAGAACAAACCAAAAAGCTATGTTAGGAGCCCAGCAGGAACAGCTACAACAATTGGCAAATTCAGTTAATCATCTGGCAGAAGCCATCCAGGAGATATATAGTCAATTTAATCACATCCCAGCATCAGCTAAGTCCTGCTCCTACCCAGCCTAACCTCTAGCCTGCTCCCCAGTCACCTATGCCTCCTGAGTCATGTAGAGGCTTCCTCGGACTGTGCCCTTTGATCCTGGAGATGCAGTCCTCCCAGTCCCGTTCTGCAAAATCACCAATAAGTTACATCATTGCTCTACTGCGTTGTCATGCGCTTGAGTGGGCTATAGCCCTTCAGGAGCAACCGTCCCCTGTCTCTAGAAGGCCTGAAGCTGCCCTGCTTCAGTGGTTAAACTGCATTACAGTAAAGAATAAGTCACTATGAGTATTTGGTGATGCCCTTCAGTTTGTCTAACTGTCCAGCTGGTTTTCGTTCCCTGGTCAATGATGTGCTTCAGGATTTGGTTCTGCCTTTGAATACCTGGATGACATTCAAATTTTCTCAAAAAGCATACCTGACCACTGAAATAGATCCTGGAATGTTCTGAAACATCTATTAGAGAATCATTTTTATGTCAAGATGGAGAAGTGTAAGTTTCATGTGTATGAGATCTCCTTCCTAGAATTTCTGATCTTTCCAACAGAGATAGCTATGGATCCTGCTAAGGTTATGGCAGTACTTTACTAACCCATTCCTACCACATTGGAACAGGTACAATTCTTTTTGTGGTTTGATCATTTCTAAAGTACTCAGCCCCGCTGGTGACATCCTGTATAAATAAAAATAATGCATGGCCTTAGTAAGGTGTGGGAACGAGATCGCAGCTTACTAAGTAGTGGCCATGCATTAAGATCTCATTCTCATGCCTTACTAAGTCGTATTTTTATTTAAACAGGATGACACCAGTGGGGCTCCGTACTACAGAAGATTTGTATGTAACTTTAGTTGTGTAGCAGCACCTACCCTCAACCATGGTGTACCTAAACAGGTGAAATTGATGCTGGCTGCAAAAGAAGATTTGAAACCCTTAAGGAACATTTTACCAAGATGCCTATCCTGATACAGTATACCTTGATCCTAGTCATCCCTTTGTGATGAGGTTGGATGTATATCCAACCCTATACAGGTGCCATCTTGTCACAGAAGTCCACCATTGATGGTAAAACTCACCCATGTGCCTTTTTATCTAGAAAGCTTTCTCACACTGAGCAAAATTACAATGCTGGGGATCGAAAGCTTCAATTTCATTCTGAGTTATTGACCTGAAACTAACACAAAGGTTGATGCTCTCTCTAGATGGTATAATTCTTCAGGCAAAGACCCTGTTCCAAAGAGTGTCAACCCATTGTCCTGAGTGGTGGGACAAGTTTGGGTGGCAATAGAGGAGATCTTAAAGGCCCAGCAGACAAACCCTAACCCAGGTGCCATCACCCTAATCCTTGGAGTGTCTGTGTCCCAACTACTCCCTGGACTAAGGTATTGATGTGGGGGCATGACACACCCATTGTTGGACATCCCAGGGCAGAGAGAACACTTAAGTTTATCCATTACCAATTCTGGTGGCCTTATTTAAAAGAAGAGACTGAGGGCTATGTCCATGCTTGCACTGTCTGTGCAACCCAAAGGTCATCTAACCAGGCCCCTGCAGGTCTATTCCATGATTTGCCCATTCCCAGTCATCCGTGATCCCAAATATATAAGCACTTTACTAGCTTACCCCCTTCCTCAGGTAATATTGTAAATTTGTAATAGTAATCTGTATGAACATGGAGAAAGAGGACAGGTTAGCTCTTCTCAATATTAGATCTTTCAAGGACAAGCTTTGTTTAATTAATGATTATAACAGCCTTTGGGCTTGCGCTTATGCTTTTTAACAGAAACATGGTTAAATAAATGTAGTGCTGAAACAGTACAAATTTGCGTCAGCTCCACCAAACTTTATAACTTTATAAAATAAACTTTATTATCTCACGTACCGCAAGAAACAGTGGAGGTATAGCTGCTCTATTTGGTGATTCTTTCTCACCAAGCAGTTATCATGTCTTGATTTTTGCATTTCAGTACCTATGTGCAGCTCTGAAAAGTGCAGCAAGAATACTACAACTAATTATCAACAGAAACAGACCATCAGTACAATGCTAATTTTACTCATGCCTTTGCAAATGATGTTAACATACATATTGACAAATGCCAAAGACAATTTGTGTCTTATTGGACTCTTTTGTGACCAGGAGGGCACACTCTCGATTTGGTTTAAGATTAAGTGACCCTTATTAGTTCCACAACGGGAAATTTCACCTTCTCATTTAACCCAAACACCACATAAACAATAGTGAAGACACACATGAGGTGGCAGTGAGCACACTGGCCCAGAGCAGTGGCTAGCACTATCTCCAGCACTCTGGGAGCAGTTGGGGTAAGGTGTCTTGCTCAAGGACACCTCAGTCATGTACTGTCAGCTCTGGGGATTGAACCAGCAACCTTCTGATCAGAGGGCTGGTTCCCTAACCTCCAGCCCATGACTGCCCCAAAGTAGTTTATACCAAGCTTCAGATTCACAAGGAAATCTTTATAGATAGGCTGAATGATTAATGTGCAAATCCTGTTTTCCCAACATTATCAAAACTAACATGTACTGTACATGTAACTGTAGTAGTAAACGGTTGCACCCCCTTTTGCCTTCAGAACTGCATTAATTCTTCATGGCATACTTTCAACAAGGTGTTGGAAACGTTCCTCAGAGATTCTGGTTGGTTATTTGAGTTCCTGCTGCCTTTCTATCATCTGGAACCAGTCTGCCCATTCTCCTCTGATCTCTCACATCAACAAGGCATTTTTGTCCACACAACTGACCGCTCACTGGATATTTCCTCTTTTTCGGACCGTTCTCTGTAAACCCTAGAGATGGTTGTGCGTGAAAATCCCAGTAGATCAGCAGTTTCTGAAATACTCAGACCAGCCCGTCTGGCACCAACAACCACGCCACGTTCAAAGTCCCTTAAATCCCCTTTCTTCCCCGTTCTGATGCTCGGTCTGCACTTCAGCAAGTTGTCTTGACCACCTCTACATGCCTAAATGCAGTGAGCTGCGGCTGATTGGCTGATTAGATATTTGTGTTAACAAGCAACTGAACAGGTGTACCTAATAAAGTGACCAGTGAGTGTATATCCAGTGAGTATATATAATGAAATTGATAGTTATCTCAAATCATCTATTTGTAGTCTTGACATGTTACCATCCAACTTTTTAAAGAATGTGTTGCACTTAATATCAGTGGATGTACCTCAGATAGTACACACCTCAGTGATGTTGTTTTTCATAACACATTACAAACTGCAGTTGTTAAGCCTCTTTAAAAAAAAATAAAAATTCTACAAGCATCTCTATTAAATGATACAGACCTATTTGAAATCTACATTTCATTGGAAAAACATTAAGACAGTTGTCTTCAAGCAACTTGCTGACTTGCTATCCTTAAATAGCTGTGTACACTGCAAAAATCTTGTCAAGTAAAATGATCCTGAGTATGTAAAAATATAGTAAATAAATCTAATATTTGTCCTGTTGAGATTGTTTTAAGCTTAATTTAAAATTATTTACCCTATTACTAGATTTTTTTTACTTGTTTAAGTAATTTTATTAAGACCACTGAAGAACAGGGTAACAGAGTATCAGAGAAACAGATGGACTACAGTCTGTAACTGTAGTCCCTGACGTGACCCAAATGTAGTGTGCCAAATATAAAGTGTTTGGGAAATGTAAAGTTTGGGTCTGACGCTGTTTGTCATAGTTTAAGCCCCTTAGTTCATTAAGAAGTCTTAATGCTACAGAGTACAATGACATTCTAGAGGGGTGGAAATGAAACTTGCAATGTGAGATGCAGAAATTCATCTGACCTTTAAAAATTCAGTGTAATTGCTTCATTTTATTTCATATTCAGTAACAGATAGTGGATATTACAGACATTTACAGAGGGAAAAGCAGAAATCCACCGAAACTTGTGTAGCTTTCATGATCATCGTAAACCCAGGACTTGTCCCAAAGCTTGGTGTAGATCTGATCTCCTTTCTCTAGAATGAGAACGATCCCATTGCTGGCGTTGCCGTTGGTCCAAGGCCTCTCAGAAAACACAGAGCACTGCACCTTATCATTTTTGTACAGACTGACAGCCATTTGGTTGCCAGTGTGACAGTGAGCGTAAAATCGGAAGTAGTAAACTCCTTTCAGTGGCGCAGTGAAAATCCCTGAAAAGAGAGACAGTGACGAATTTGATTTTTTACACATTTCGACATAATAAAATCATTCAGGTGTAAACAGAAGAGCAGGGTAAACAGAGACCTTGAGTCCCCTTTCAAAAGGCCACAATCAATTATGGGTGCCCAAGGATTTGAGACAAACGCTTAAAGTAAAGCAGCAAGATAAACTTTCAAGGTAGGGGAGACCTCCCTTTCTCCAGGGGTTCATACAGGAACAAAAGAACTGACTCCATAGAGCATGAAAGTTGGTCTATTTGGTCCTACGAACATCAGCCCACATGGCTGATGGCTCAATCCTGGTCTTGGAGATCTACCACCCTGGAGAGTTCATATCCAACACATCTGGCTCTGATACACAGCTACTCCCGAAGCCACTGGGCTAACATATCAACTAGAGACACAACATGCTGCCTCACATGGTGTCATATAGCTAGTAGCACTGATGGCTTAGTTGACGCTGAGATGATCAGCGAGCCATAACAAGAATATGCATTTTGTAAGTGCTGGAATTGTCTCTGTCTTTCCTCGGAATAAAGGCGTAAATCCGATAACGTTTTAGTATGTAAGTATGTGAATTTTAAGGGATTAAAACTCATTAGTCAGTGAATGTTCTTCTCCAGAAGAGCTTGAAGTTCCTGTGGGGCAAAAAGTGGTGCGCCATTCAGGGAGTTTCCAACATAGGTGTCTTGGGGAATGAGGAAGAATGTTCAAAGGTTCCCCAACCAAGGGACCTGAGACATGGCCAGGACGGGGTCACATAATGACTATATGTGTATATATATTGTATAATTTAGCATCCACATTTCTCTGACTGAGCTGCCACTAGGTAAAAACTATCCCCAGTGGTCAGGAGATACAAAACATACTGCTTTCTCATCATCAACATTCCATATAAGCTCAGAAGACTCGTGTAGGTCCTCTGGAGGTTCTGGATGGTAAATAAAGTGTCTATATCTGTGTTGTAGTCATGGTGACGTCTGGTTCCCATCACCGCCACTGTAAAGACGTCTGAACTGTTTCACACCAAACCATTCTGAATGATTTTGTTTACATGTGAAATATTGAATCATGAAGAAATTATTTTACTATATGTACCTGTTTCGTTGTTGTAGCCATTTCCAAAGTTAGCTGAGACTTTTCTGTAGATCAGTGCAGCTTCCACAGACCTGAAGGGTCCAATATATCCACTTCCAGAGGCAAACAGCGATGCAGAAAAGGCCACTTGTCTGGCTGTGAATACATTTACACACACACACACACACACACATTAAGAGAGAGACACATCAAACAAAGAAGCTCAACAATAGACTGACCACCCCAGAGTCTAGACCTCAACACCACTGAATGGGTTTGATCACTTCAGAAACCAGCTTCTAAGACTGAGCTTTGGAGGCATGTTTGCAGTTTCTTTGAGGAGCTGAAAGTGAGGCTCCTGAAAAGAATGGAAGCTGGAATGAAGGGGAAGAGTGACTCACTGACCCTCACACAGCTGAGATTAGGTGTAGGTGTTAAGGCTAGAGGCTGTTGTGTGGTTTTCTGTCTAAAGAGTAACTACACCCTGAGTGGAGCACTGCAGTGATGTTTGGGTTTGGAGGTGGGGCAGGGAGGGAAACTGGGGAGGGGTGGGCTGCTGTGTTTTTATACCAGAAAATATGGAGAGTGACAGAATCAAATGGCCTTACGAGGCAGATGTATTTCTCTACTACCATCCCCATCTTCGACGAGGGAGGGTGTTTCTGATCAGGTAGTGCTTCTTGAGCCTTAACAGTATGAGCCACTGACTCAAGCCACTTAAGAGTTAACGTGGTGCCAGAAAACGATTAGCAGCGAGCAGCAGAGGCACCGAGCGGTAGAACATACCCTAAAACCTTGACAGCCAGCTTCTAACGATCTGTTCAGCAGGTCCATATCCGATATAACCCTGATTTCAATCCATGCACTGAATTCCAAATGAATTAAGTAGATTTCTTTTAACGCTGTCCAAGTTTCATTCAGTTTGACATCAAGGTCATCACTAGTCAGTCAGGGTTTACTGCAGTGGCCCTATATCCTTAAATCATTCAAGCTGCTCACAGTACAATGGCTATTTAACGTTAACCTTTCCTGAACCTTTACGCTTTTCATAGTTCCAGTTTTGCTTGCTGTTGATTTCGGATCAGTGAGTGTGCTGCCCGAGAGTTTAAGTTGCGAAGGGAAACCTGAATCGGATGCCAGCCGCTTTAGAGAGACTCGCAAGAATCCTCACTTAATCGGTCCTTCTGGTTACCTAGTCATATGTTGAACATCATCAGTCTTTATTATAAACCAAGCTTAGATTAACTGGGTTATTTACAGCTGGTACTGACAGCTGGTGTACCACAGCCTTGTGAGGTGGTGCTGGGGGTATGTAGCTCAGCACATAAGTATGGTTCTCTTCTCGTTTTGCTCCTTTGCTTTCATAGTTATGAGCACAGCATGAGTAGGGTGTTATCAGAGGGCGGTAACATTGGTTAACTGATTTGCATATTGGTGCAATATTGTACTTTGGTACAAAAATGTCATCTGTAACTATAAAGGGGTTGAACCAGAGGGGGCGCTGCAGAGGCAGAACTGAAGTTTGGAAAGATGTGATCATATGTTAAGCAAGGCTGGTTTATTTTATTATTATATAGTTTATTATTATTAGAACAGTGCATTTCCACTATATATAAATATATATATATATATATATATATATATATATATATATATATATATATATATATAGCAACCACTTGGCTGAAACTGCCGGATTGACCTAGTATCCAGTATCTTTGAATCTTTATGTAGCTGGGACATCAGTGACATCTGTCAGCCAAAGTGGGCACAAATATCTGCCAAAAATATGTGGACACCCATCTAAAGAGTGGTTGCTGTTGCTAAGAGGTTCATAAAATGCAGCCTTCATGGATGAACATTGCCAGAAGATTGGGGTGAAGCTAAGGCACACGCCTCATGTCTTGGGATGCCACCTTTCTGACAAGTCAGATGGTCAAATTTCTGTCATGCTAGAGCTGCCCTGGTATAAATAAGGTCTTTGGGTGTAGTTATTCTTCAGATAGCTTACCTGCTTCACTGTTGACACTGAAAAATCTAAAAACGTTTTTCTAACTTATTGCTGAATCGTGATTATTAACATGGCAAGTGATTCCAAACTTTTTCATTATGCATTCTTGACTTTGTTCTGATTCACCTTCATTAACGCTCTGCAGTGATTCCAGTGTAGCCTGCATCATTTCCACCGTCGTCTTCAGAGCTGGTTAAAATAAACATTGATTCATAGGTTAGTCATTATGTGTCCACTGATTGGAAAACTTTACATCCAAATCCTTCCACTGAAACTAACACAGAGGGCAATCATCCTCCACACTGACCACTGTTTTTCCTTAATTTTCCAAACATCTCTTCAGGCCAAACTTTAAAACAAACTTTACAAATTATTAAAACGTTTATGCCCATGCTTATGTTTTATCACTTTGTCAAAGATTAAGGGTAAAATCACCTTCATTCTCCTTCTGCAGCTTTTTTTCTATGTGGCTCCTGCTGTGCAGCCTTTCTTCCACGGTTCTCAGTCTTTGTTCCATGTTCTTCAGTTTCTCCAGTTCTTCAATGATGTTCAAGCTTGCTGAAACAAACTCCTGCGCCAGTGCACCCCATGCACACAGCAGCAGGGCCGACAGTACAGCAGTCGCCGTCTTCACCATCACTGCGTCTGATACAGCTGTGCTTCACCCAGAGGTTTGACCAGCAGTAAATGAGGTGGTGATTTAAAGGGTAACACTGGACTGCCTCTATATATAGTTACCAAACTAGACTTGGACTTTGGTAATTGGTCCCTCCTTGTTGTCCTCTTTTAGATAAACACGCTGCTTCCAAAGCAAATGTGGACTTCTGAACCTTCTCTGTTCTCTACAGGCTGTTTTGCAAGCTCTTCATAGCCAAACACAAGCTTTTTGGCAAACATCATCGTTTTTGTAGATCAGTTGATTCTCCTTCAAACACAGCCACTATTTTTAGGTTTCAACCTTCAAACAATATATAATTAAGATTACAAAACAATAATAATAATGTTTTATTAATTATTGACTTTAACTCCACTACTGAAAGTCTTGGTCTTGACTCTGGAGGTCATGGTTTAAAGGGTAACGGTGGACTTTCCGGAATCAGTGATGTTAAATAAACATGTTGTTTCCAAAACAAACATGAACTTTCTGCTAGTTGTCCTCCAAAAGGTGTTTTACAAGCTCTTTATAGCCAAAGGTGAAGATCATCTTTTTGTAGATCAGTGGATTCTCCTTAAACACCTTCAACCACAGCCAGTAACCTTTGGGGTGTCTTGTAGCCCCTTTATTAGGATCAAAGCCAATATTTTGGAATGAAGAAAGAAACTTTCTAATCTGAACTTAAAATTTATAGGCTGTGTGACTTTATAAAACATGTATAAAAGTGTTTATAAAACATTAAGCACTTTATTTGAACCTGCTACATTACACTGACATTACCTGATGACATGAACAGGAACTGATCTCTCTGTGGTAACTATGTAGACTTGGCTAAGCGAGCTCTCTCATTGGCTAGGACTTTAGGGGCTGAATACAAGTCCTTAGCATAATTACAAAGTGATGGAGGAATCAACCAATCACAGTTTGATAAAGAATGGGTGGAACCGATTTTATGAGAAATGATGTCACTGTAGTCCTTCTGGAAGTTCTAGATACACTGTATTGCCAAAAGTATTTGGTCGTCTGGCTTCACACCTATATGAACTTGAGTAAGATCCCATTCTTAATCCATAGGGTTTAATATGATGTCGGCCCACCCTTTGGAGCTCTAACAGCTTCAGCTCTTCTGGGAAGGCTTTCCTCAAGGGTTAGGAGTGTTTATGGGAATTTTTGACCGTTCTTCCAGAAACACATTTGTGAGGTCAGACACTGATGTTGGAAGAGAAGGCCTGGCTCACAGTATCTGCTCTAATTCATCCCAAAGGTGTTCTATGGGGTTGAGGTCAGGACTCTGTGCAGGCCAGTCAAGTTCTTCCACACCAAACTGGCTCATCCGTGTCTTTATGGACCTGCTTTGTGCACTGGTGGGCAGTCATGTTGGAACAGGAAGGGGCCGTCCCCAAACTGTTCCCACAAAGTTGGGAGCATGATATTGTCCAGAATCTCTTGGTGCTGAAGCTTTAAGAGTTCCTTTCACTGGAAATAAGGGGCCGAGCCCAACTCCTGAAAACAACCCCACACCATGATCCCCCCTCCACCAAACTTTACACTCGGCACAATGCAGTCAGACAAGTACCGTCTCCTGGCAACCAACAAACCCAGACTCGTCCATCAGATTTCCAGAAGGAGAAGCGTGATTGGTCACTCCAGAGAACACGTCTCCACTGCTCTAGAGTCCAGTGGCGGCGCTTTACACCACTGCACTCCACGCTTTGCATTGCGCTTGGTGATGTAAGGCTTGGATGCAGCTGCTCGGCCATGGAAACCCATTCCATGAAGCTCTCTACGCTGTTCTTGAGCTAATCTGAAGGCCACATGAAGTTTGGAGGTCTGTAGTGATTGACTCTGCAGAAAGTTGGTGACCTCTGCGCACTATGCCCCTCAGCATCCGCTGACCGCTCTGTCATTTTACGTGGCCGACCACTTCGTGGCTGAGTTGCTGTCGTTCCCAATCGCTTCCACTTTGTTATAATCCCACTGACAGTTGACTGTGGAATATTTAGTAGTGAGGAAATTTCACGACTGGACTTGCTGCACAGGTGGCGTCCGATCACGGCACCACGCTGGAATTCACTGAGCTCCTGAGAGCGACCCATTCTTTCACTAATGTCTGTAGAAGCAGTCTGCAGGCCGAGGGGCTCGGCTTTATACACCTGTGGCCTTGGAAGTGACTGAATGGTTCATGGGTGAGTGAAAACCTTTGGCAATATAGCGTAAGTCACTGACTGTGTATACATGTTCTGGTTAGTTGTTAGGAATGGAAAACAGTGGCGGCAGCTAAGATAAAAGTCAACTGTGACTATGTACATCTTCCCTGAGAAAAAACGTATTTAAGGTACACAGTTGGACCTTATAACCAATGTTGTACCTATGAGGGAACATTTACATTGTTTGTACCTTGAAGTATAAAAACCATACCTGCACTGAACCTTTCTAACAGGGTATTGTGTCTACATTGTAGCAGTGTAAGCTTTTTCATCAGATTTCGTAAGATTTGAACGAAAATGCAGTAATATTCCTACACATCCCGTATTATTATTAATTTTATCAAATGCATATGATTTCATTTATTTCTGTCCTTTTTGTGTCATATAGTTAAACAATATATGGAATTTCATACCAATCTGATGTTTATATTTTCATTTAAAAAAATTCAGCCATGCAATTTAATTAAAATATGTTATGCTACCATTTAATACTACAATGGTATCCACTTACTTTGTAGTATGTGCCTCATGTCTGTGGATTGGTTCATCATGATCTTTACACACACACACCCACCCACACACACACACACACACACACACACACACACACACACACACACACACACACACACACACATTTTTTAAGCCGCTTCTCCCTCAGGATCGCTTGGGGGGAGTTGGGGGTGCTGGAGCCAATCCCAGCAGTCATTGGGCAGAAGGCAGGATACACCCTGGACATACATATATATATATTCATTTTCTAAGCCACTTCTCCCTCAGGGTCACGGGGGGTTGCTGGAGCCTATCCCAGCGGTCATCGGGCGGAGGGCATATATGCATATATATATATATATATATATATACACACACACACACACACACACACACACACACACACACACACATATATATATATATATATATATATATATATATATATATATATGTGTCTTTTCATCTTTATGTTGCTAATAGCTGGGACATCAGTGACATAAGTGGGCACAAATATCTGCCGGAAGTATGTGGACACCCATCAAAAGAGTGGTTGCTGTTGCTAAGAGGTTCATACAATGTAGCCTACATGGATGAACATTGGCAGAAGATTGGGGTATAATGAGGAGCTAAGGGACATGCCTCGTGTCTTAGGACGCCACCTTTCCAACAAGTCAGAGGGTCAAATTTCTGTCATGCTAGAGCTGCCCTGTTCAACTGTAAGTGCTGTTACTATAAACGGGAGAAGTAGTGGGCGACACAAGCTCACAGAGTAGGTCCCTGAGCCTGTCCTTGTTCACAACATTCACTACAACAACTCCAGGCTGCCTCTGAAAGCAAGGTTTATTCATCAGGAACATCGCACATTGGATTTTGCCTGTGCAAAAAGCTGAATGTTACAGACATTCACAGAGGGAAAAGCAGAAATCCACCAAAACTTGTGTAGCTTTGTGGATCATCAAAAACCCAGGATTTGTCCCAAAGCTTGGTGTAGATCTGATCTCCTTTGTCTAGAATGAGAACGATCCCATTGCTGGCGTTGCCGTTGCTCAAAGGCTTCACAGAAAACACAGAGCACTGCACCTTATCATTTTTGTACAGACTGACAGCCATTTTGATGCCAATGTGACAGTGAGCGTAAAATCGGAAGTAGTAAACTCCTTTCAGCGGCGCAGTGAAAATCCCTGAAAAGAGAAAAAGATTTTTCAAAGTTTCTGCATAATTATACTGTTGAGATGTAATCAGAGCGGTTCAGCGTGGTTTAGCGTGAAACGCTCCGTTCTAGATAAACGTACCGAGTCCCAGTGCTGGTGATAGGAACCAGACGTCCCTCTAAAAGCTCCTCACAGAAAGTTCCTACATGAACTGGTTCTGAATTCACTGCCTGATGACTGAGACGCTGTTTTATGAGAGTTTAGAGAACTTCAACTCCATTCATGGTGGAGGGAGACATGCAGGGCGCTGTGCGGCAAAATAGTCCCCAAAGAAAACTCAGTATTCCAGATTTTCCACTATTTTCAACATCATCATCAACATTCCATATAAACTCAGAAGACTCGTGTAGGTTCTCTGGAGGTTCTGGATGGTAAATAAAGTGTCTATATCTGTGTTGTAGTCATGGCGACGCCTGGTTCCCATCAGCACCACTGTAAAGTCGTCTGAACCATCTCACACCAAACTGAATCAGCTGTTTACATGTAAAATCCTGAATTATGCAGAATTGTATTATGATTTTGTATAAATTCAGTACATAATCACAGCCCACTTTCCATTTTCAATGTGAAAGCAGCTTAAACTGCTGAAATATTTCCACAGTATTGAACTGATCTGTTTACTGTATGTACCTGTGTTGGAGTCGTAGCCATTTCCATAGTTAGTGACGACTTTTTTGTAGATCAGTGGCGATGTCACAGAGCTGAATGGTCCAGTATATCCACTTCCAAAGGCTAACAGCGATGCAGAAAAGGCCACCTTTCTGTCTGTACAATATATATTTTTTTTATTAAAATTAAAATTAAAATGATTTACATTGCATTTTTCATGGTGGCAGCTCAAAGTGCTTTACACACATAAATATATGTGATAAAACATAATTATAAGAGATGTCATTAGTATTTATTTAAAATCAGAAGAAAATGAAAAAGTTCCAATTAGAAGATAAAGATAAACACCACGTGACGTAGAGTTGTAGTTAAATGCCGAGTTAAAGAGAGACGTTTTTAGACACTTCGTAAAAGTGAGCTCTGAGCTCGACTGTCTAATAAAAGCTGAACTGAGCTCCACTGTCTGCAGATCTTAGATTGTCAGTGTCTTTGTCTCTGTGATGTAAGCAGTGCTTTAAGGTCATTTTGAGCTTTAAAAACTATTAGCAGAGCTTTGAAATCTATCCTGAACGATCCAGGCAGCCAGTGCAGCTCTTTTAAAACAGGACTGATCTGATCTCTGTTTTGTTTCTGTTAGGAAGCGCCTGCGTTTTGTACGAGTTGTCAGGGATGTCTAGTTTTCTTAGTAAGAAGATCATTACAGTGATCAACTCTGCTGTAACAAATGCATGAACAAGTTTCTCTGCATCACTCTGAGAGAGAAAAGGCTGAACTTTAGCGACATTTCTCAAATGGTAAAAGCTGCTTTAATGACTGTGTTTACCAGGGATTTGAAGCCCCCATCTCCTGATGATTCACCAGGGATTTGAACTCGCCATCTCCTGATGATTCACCAGGGATTTGTACTCTCAATCTCTTGATGAGTCATCAGGGTTTTGAACTCTCCATCTCCTGATGATTCACCAGGGTTTTGAACTCTCCATCTCCTGATGATTCACCAGGGATTTGAACTCGTCATCTCCTGATGATTCACCAGAGATTAGAATTCCCCATTTCTTAATGATTCACCAGGGATTTGAACCCCCCATCTCCTGATGATTCACCAGGGATATGAACTCCCCATTTCCTGATGATTCACCAGGGTTTTGAACCCCCCATCTCCTAATGATTCACCAGGGATTTGAACTCACCATTTCCTGATGATTCACCAGGGATTTGAACTCGCCATCTCCTGATGATTCACCAGGGATTTGAACTCCCCATTTCCTGATGATTCACCAGGTTTTTGAACCCCCCCATCTCCTGATGAGTCACCAGGGATTTGAACTCCCCATTTCCTGATGATTCACCAAGGATTTGAACCCCCCATCTCCTGATGAGTCACCAGGGATTTGAACTCCCCATCTCATGATGATTCACCAGGGATTAGAACTCCCCATTTCTTAATGATTCACCACGGATTTGAACTCTCCATTTCCTGATGATCCACGGATTTGAACTCCCCATTTCCTGATGATTCACCAGGGATTTGAACTCGCCATCTCCTGATAATTCACCAGGGATTTGAACTCCCCATTTCCTGATGATTCACCAGGGTTTTGAACCCCCCATCTCCTAATGATTCACCAGGGATTTGAACTCCCCATTTCCTGATGATTCACCAGGGATGTGAACTCCCCATTTCCTGATGATTCACCAGGTTTTTGAACTCCCCATCTCCTTATGAGTCACCAGGGATTTGAACTCGCCATCTCCTGATGATTCACCAGGGTTTTGAACTCCCCATCTCCTGATGATTCACAAGGGATTTGAACTCCCCATTTCCTGATGATTCACCAGGGATATGAACTCGCCATCTCCTGATAATTCACCAGGGATTTGAACTCCCCATTTCCTGATGATTCACCAGGGATATGAACTCGCCATCTCCTGATAATTCACCAGGGATTTGAACTCCCCATTTCCTGATGATTCACCAGGGATATGAACTCGCCATCTCCTGATAATTCACCAGGGATTTGAACTCCCCTTCTCCTGATGATTCACCAAGGATGTGAACCCCCCATCTCCTGATGATTCACCAGGGATATGAACTCCCCATCTCCTGATGATTCACCAGGGATGTGAACCCCCCATCTCCTGATGATTCACCAGGGATATGAACTCCCCATCTCCTGATGATTCACCAGGGATATGAACTCCCCATCTCCTGATGATTCACCAGGGATTTGAACTCGCCATCTCCTGATAATTCACCAGGGATTTGAACTCCCCATTTCCTGATGATTCACCAGGGTTTTGAACCCCCCATCTCCTAATGATTCACCAGGGATTTGAACTCACCATTTCCTGATGATTCACCAGGGATTTGAACTCACTATTTCCTGATGATTCACCAGGTTTTTGAACCCCCCATCTCCTGATGAGTCACCATGGATTTGAACTCCCCATCTCCTGATGATTCACCAGGGATTTGAACTCCCCATTTCCTGATGATTCACCAAGGATGTGAACCCCCCATCTCCTGATGATTCACCAGGGTTTTGAACTCCCCATCTCCTGATGATTCACCAGGGATTTGAACTCCCCATTTCCTGATGATTCCCCAGGGATTTGAACTCCCCATTTCCTGATGATTCACCAGGGATTTGAACTCGCCATCTCCTGATGATTCACCAGGGATTTGAACTCCCCATTTCCTGATGATTCACCAGGTTTTTGAATCCCCCCATCTCCTGATGAATCACCAGGGATTTGAACTCCCCATTTCCTGATGATTCACCAGGGATTTGAACCCCCCATCTCCTGATGAGTCACCAGGGATTTGAACTCCCCATCTCATGATGATTCACCAGGGATTTGAACTCCACATTTCCTGATGATTCACCAAGGATGTGAACCCTCCATCTCCTGATGAGTCACCAGGGATTTGAACTACCCATCTCCTGATGATTCACCAGGGATTTGAACTCGCCATTTCCTGATGATTCACCAGGGATTTGAACTACCCGTCTCCTGATAATTCGCCAGGGTTTTGAACTACCCATCTCCTGATGATTCACCAGGGATTTGAACTTGCCATCTCCTGATGATTCACCAGGGATTTGAACTCCCCATTTCCTGATGATTCACCAGGGATTTGAACTCCCCTTCTCCTCATGATTGGGCCAACGCTTAGACGGTTGTGCCACTGCACCACTTCATTATTTTTTTTTAATCCTGACTGCACAGTTACATGCCATTGTTGGTAACCCAAACCTGGACGAAATACCTGTGTCCATGTGCACAAAGCCCTAGAATGGCACTGACTCTTCAGGCCACACTCAAATCTGCTTTACAAATGATCAAAGTATTTATGTCATGTTTATCCCATTTGCTGTGATCAATTTGCCAAAGATTTAGCATTAAGAATAACCTTCATTCTCCTTCTGCAGTTGCTCCACCAAGACCCTCTGGTTCTGCACCGTTTCTTCCAAGGTTCTCAGTCGTTCTTCCATGTTCTTCAGTTTCCCCAGTTCTTCCATAATGTTCACGGTCGGCGACATGAAGTCCTGCGCTAGTGCGCCCCCGACACACAGCAGCAGTGCCGACAGTACAGCAGTCGCCGTCTTCACCATCACTGCGTCTGATACAGCTGTGCTTCACCCAGAGGTTTGACCAGCAGTAAATGAGGTGGTGATTTAAAGGGTAACACTGGACTGTGGAATCACTGTATTACATAAAGATCTTGCTTCCAAAGCAAACATGGACTTCAGTACCTTCTCTGTTCTCTACAGGCTGTTTTACAAGCTCTTCATAACCAAAGACGAGCTTTTCAGTGAAAACTCATGATCTTTTTGTAGATCAGTTGATTCTCCTTGAACCGCAGCTACTGTTTCTACTGTTTCAAACTTCTGATCTGAGTATATTTATATGTTCAGATTATATGAGTTTATATATAAATATATATAAACTCACCTAACCAACAACCAACAGCTGATTTATAAACAAATAAATGTTCACATTTGATAATTTATATAATTGAATTGTTAACTACATTTAACAAAATAAGACTGAACATTGCTTTATATGTGATTAATGCATATGACAAATAATACATAATAAACAAATGATGGTAACACTACTACTACTGCGGTCTATCTTTACAAAATTTAAATAAATCATCACATTTAGTAACTTGTTTACTATGATGCTTTTCTAAGGCTGTAATTATTAGTGTTATTACTATTATTTATTATCCTGTTAAATAAAGAGATTTTTTTTCTGATGCTGTACTGTAACAACAACAACAACAACAACAGCAACAATAATAATAACAATAGTTTATTTATTCTAGTGTTGTAGTGTGGTGTATCTGTAGACAGGAGTCTCTGTTTTGAGTGGAGAGAGAGAGAGAGAGAGAGAGGGGTAGAGTAGAGAGAGAGGAGTAGAGTAGAGAGCGAGCGAGAGAGCGAGCGAGAGAGAGAGGAGTAGAGAGAGAGAGAGAGAGAGAGAGAGAGAGGAGTAGAGTAGAGAGAGAGCGAGAGAGAGAGCGAGAGAGAGAGAGGAGTAGAGAGAGAGAGAGAGGAGTAGAGTAGAGAGAGAGGAGTAGAGAGAGAGAGAGAGAGAGAGAGAGAGAGGAGTAGAGTAGAGAGAGAGGAGTAGAGAGAGAGAGAGAGAGAGAGAGAGAGAGAGAGAGAGAGGAGTAGAGAGAGAGAGAGAGAGAGAGAGAGGAGTAGAGTAGAGAGAGAGCGAGAGAGAGAGCGAGAGAGAGAGAGGAGTAGAGAGAGAGAGAGAGGAGTAGAGTAGAGAGAGAGGAGTAGAGAGAGAGAGAGAGAGAGAGAGAGAGGAGTAGAGTAGAGAGAGAGAGAGAGAGAGAGAGAGGAGTAGATTAGAGAGAGAGCGATCGAGAGAGGGAGAGGAGTAGAGTAGAGAGAGAGCGAGAGAGAGAGAGAGAGAGAGAGAGAGAGAGAGAGAGGGGAGTAGAGAGAGAGAGAAAGAGGGAGAGAGAGAGGAGTAGAGAGAGAGAGAGAGAGAGAGAGAGAGAGAGAGAGGAGTAGAGCAGAGAGAGAGAGAGAGAGAGAGAGACGCTGTGAGCTGAGATCAGGTCAGACACTCTGATGAGCATCTGCAATATGAAGAATGGAAGAAGACGAAGTGACGATCAGAGAGCAGAATTTCCACAGTCAGGTTCGAGAGTACATAGTGAGTAAACTGACCGCACACACACTCGCTGTAAACACACACACACACACACACACACACACACTCACAGTGAGGGAGGGAGACACACTCTTTTAGCGCTAACTTCAGCCTAGCTTAGCTTAGCCTAGCCAGAAGCTGTGTCGTGTAGCCGTGAGCCGAGCAGCCTCCCCAGCTGAGCTGCTGGGCGCTGAGCGCGGTTTCAGGACCCGCTCGGCGTTTTATCCCCACATATACACTCATATTCGCCGTGTTAGCGCGCGGGAGCAGCACGTAAACAAGCTCCTGCTAATGCGTTAGCGCGCTAGCTTTCCACTGACATCCCCTGTAGCGCTATGCTATGCTAAGCTAAGCTAAGCTAGCAGACGCGTCTCAGAAACGCGCCGTGTTTATAAGTCGGGGGCTCCTATTTTCTTTCACCGCCTTCTCCAGTTCTACCCACCGAGTATTTAAGGTGAATCACAGTCGGGTATACGAAGCCGAAGTCAGCTTCTTATTCGCCAGTTTGTTGTTCCAGTTTCCCCGTTCCACCTTAAATGGCGCAGTTGTTAGGTTCTGGCGCCTCAGACGCCAGAGTGCAGCTACTGCGCCATTTAAGGTGGAACGGGGAAATTCGAATAGGAAGCTGACTTCGTGCTTCTGAAATGAAGGGTGGAAATAGTGAATTTGCTCTCTTTGCTGCACCAACAGCCTCTGCTCTTCTGGGAAGGTTTTACACTAGATGATGGAACATTGCTGTGAGGATTTGATTGAGCATTAGTGAGGTCACGTATTGATGTCGGATGATCAGATCAGTAAAGGTATTGGATGGAGCTCCATCACTCACCAGGGCTACATTATCAAAAACTAGGAATACTTTATCTAGATGATGGAACATTGCTGTGAGGATTTGATTGAGCATTGGTTAGGTTGAGTACTGATGTTGGATGATCAGATCAGTAAAGGTATTGGATGGAGCTCCATCACTCACCAGGGCTACATTATCAAAAACTAGGGCTACTTTATCTAGATGCTGAACATTGCTGTGAGGATTTGATTGAGCATTGGTTAGGTTGAGTACTGATGTTGGATGATCAGATCAGTAAAGGTATTGGATGGAGCTCCATCACTCACCAGGGCTACATTATCAAAAACTAGGGCTACTTTATCTAGATGCTGAACATTGCTGTGAGGATTTGATTGAGCATTGGTTAGGTTGAGTACTGACGTTGGATGATCAGATCAGTAAAGGTATTGGATGGAGCTCCATCACTCACCAGGGCTATGTTATCAAAAACTAGGGCTACGTTATCTAGATGTTGAACATTGCTGTGAGGATTTGATTGAGCATTGGTGAGGTCGGGTACTGATGTTGGATGATCAGGTCAATAAAGGTACTGGATATTGGATCCATCGCTCCAGAGAAAGCAGGTCCATTGCTTCACAGCCCAGTGCTGGGAGGCTTCATGACCCTGTAGCCCACGCTGGGCATGGGGCATGGTGAGCTCACGCTGCTCCAGCGCGTCCCGTTCTGTTGGGCTGTGCTTTTCTGTGGAGTAGGCCATGGGTGCACATTAAAAGATGAATTTACTACAGAGAGAGGAGATCAGATCCTCACAGCGATGTTCCAACTTTTAGTGTAGGGCCTTCTGAGAAGAGTAGAGGCTAATTTCAGAAGAAACACTGGTGTCTACAGACTTTTGTGCGACTAGCTCTAGATGATAACTAGATTCCATCTCTGAAATGCTGAATAGAGTTATTCATTATATGCGAGTGTGTTTACTAGGACTTCTTTATCAGAAACTAGGACTACGTCATCAGAAACTAGGACTACGTTATCAGAAACTAGGACTACGTTATCAGAAACTAGGACTACGTTATCAGAAACTAGGACTATGTTATCAGAAACTAGGACTGCGTCATCAGAAACTAGGACTGCGTCATCAGAAACTAGGACTGCGTCATCAGAAACTAGGACTGCGTCATCAGAAACTAGGACTGCGTCATCAGAAACTAGGACTTCTTTATCAGAAACTAGGACTACGTCATCAGAAACTAGGACTGCGTTATCAGAAACTAGGACTACGTTATCAGAAACTAGGACTGCGTCATCAGAAACTAGGACTGCGTCATCAGAAACTAGGACTTCTTTATCAGAAACTAGGACTACGTCATCAGAAACTAGGACTGCGTTATCAGAAACTAGGACTACGTTATCAGAAACTAGGACTACGTCATCAGAAACTAGGACTACGTCATCAGAAACTAGGACTGCGTCATCAGAAACTAAGACTTCTTTATCAGAAACTAGGACTACGTCATCAGAAACTAGGACTGCGTCATCAGAAACTAGGACTGCGTCATCAGAAACTAGGACTGCGTCATCAGAAACTAGGACTGCGTCATCAGAAACTAGGACTGCGTCATCAGAAACTAAGACTTCTTTATCAGAAACTAGGACTACGTCATCAGAAACTAGGACTGCGTTATCAGAAACTAGGACTACGTTATCAGAAACTAGGACTGCGTCATCAGAAACTAGGACTGCGTCATCAGAAACTAGGACTTCTTTATCAGAAACTAGGACTACGTCATCAGAAACTAGGACTGCGTTATCAGAAACTAGGACTACGTTATCAGAAACTAGGACTACGTCATCAGAAACTAGGACTACGTCATCAGAAACTAGGACTGCGTCATCAGAAACTAAGACTTCTTTATCAGAAACTAGGACTACGTCATCAGAAACTAGGACTGCGTCATCAGAAACTAGGACTGCGTCATCAGAAAGTAGGACTACGTCATCAGAAAGTAGGACTACGTCATCAGAAACTAGGACTTCTTTATCAGAAACTAGGACTTCTTTATCAGAAACTAGGACTTCTTTATCAGAAACTAGGACTGCGTCATCAGAAACTAGGACTACGTCATCAGAAACTAGGACTACGTCATCAGAAACTAGGACTGCGTCATCAGAAACTAGGACTTCTTTATCAGAAACTAGGACTACGTTATCAGAAACTAGGACTGCGTCATCAGAAACTAGGACTGAGTCATCAGAAACTAGGACTGCGTCATCAGAAACTAGGACTGTGTCATCAGAAACTAGGACTGCGTCATCAGAAACTAGGACTGCGTCATCAGAAACTAGGACTACGTCATCAGAAACTAGGACTGCGTCATCAGAAACTAGGACTACGTCATCAGAAACTAGGACTTCTTTATCAGAAACTAGGACTACGTTATCAGAAACTAGGACTTCTTTATCAGAAACTAGGACTGCGTCATCAGAAACTAGGACTACGTCATCAGAAACTAGGACTACGTCATCAGAAACTAAGACTTCTTTATCAGAAACTAGGACTGCGTCATCAGAAACTAGGACTTCTTTATCAGAAACTAGGACTGCGTCATCAGAAACTAGGACTACGTCATCAGAAACTAGGACTGCGTCATCAGAAACTAAGACTTCTTTATCAGAAACTAGGACTTCTTTATCAGAAACTAGGACTTCTTTATCAGAAACTAGGACTACGTCATCAGAAACTAGGACTACGTTATCAGAAACTAGGACTATGTTATCATTTTATATATATATGTAAATTTAATATATAGTTTATTTATTTACATTATACTCTATAGTGTAGTTTATATACAGATCTGTTTATGTTTGTAATAGCTGTTTAGATCGCTGAGCTGTTGTGCTGCAAGTACTAGGTAAGAATTAGTAGTCATACATCTTGGGTCTCGTTCTCCAATATCCTCCTAAGTTTGTTCTTAAATGTGTTTTTGAGGAAAGTGGGATTCCTGACGTGTTCTTAAAGCGCAGAACTGTTCTCACCTTTGTGCTCTTGAGTGTGTTTAGATTCTGTTCTGAGCTAAGAACAAACCCCAGGTCAGAAAACACTGGCGAATCTTTGAGAAAAGTGGGGTTTTAAGAAGTTTCTTCTTGCCACCATTGGTGGCAGCCCTAAACACATGGTTTAGCCAGGTGAGGATCACGGGCTGTGGAACGGCCAGGAGTTTTGGCACATAGAAGAACCTGGCACAGGAGCACTGAAGCTTGGATGTGGCAGTGGAAAAGCGCTCAGAAGCAGCTGGCCCTCGCAGCCTAAGCCGCGGAAATGCTGATATTGTGTTGTCGGCTTGTTCCAGATCACGTTTCGGTGGAAGCTTTTTATAACAGGTGAAAACGCCCACCTGCTTTCACGCCATCCTTAATCTGCCACTGTTGCTTTAGTGAATGAGTGCTACGCCCGTGTGATGAATGGCCTGCTCAGCTGCTTTCAGTAAACAATCTGGTAATGCTAGTTCGCCTCGCCTTATTGGGCTCACACCGCTGAGAGGCTGCACCGTCCACCGACACACAACCTCTAAGGGCTCAGCTGTGCTAGGTGTAAAAGTACCTCTGTGACAGGTGTCCAGATACGTTCATCCATCAAAACTGCCCTCTCAAAATAGGCCAAGGCAGAGCATCCAGAACGTGGCTGTGTTATGTAGGAGCATGTCGATAGGATGAAACACAGATTTAAAGACCTTCTGACCTGCCCTTTTTTTTTTCTTTTTTTTTTTTTTGGAGCGGTTATCGTCTTGCAATACATGCAATACATACAATACATGACTGAAACTGGCCACTTTGTTAGAAACACCCACCTTGTGCTTCCACTAAATGGCCAATTTAGTAGAAACACCCACCTTTGTGCTTCCACTCACTGGCCACTTTATTAGAAACACCTGCCTTGTGCTTCCACTCACTGGCCACTTTATTAGAAACACCCACCTTGTGCTTCCACTCACTGGCCACTTTATTAGAAACACCCACCTTGTGCTTCCACTCACTGGCCACTTTATTAGAAACACCCACCTTGTGCTTCCACTAACTGGCCACTTTATTAGAAACACCTGCCTTGTGCTTCCCCTCACTGGCCACTTTATTAGAAACACCTGCCTTGTGCTTCCACTCACTGGCCACTTTATTAGAAACACCTACCTTGTGCTTCCCCTCACTGGCCACTTTATTAGAAACACCCACCTTGTGCTTCCACTGACTGGCCACTTTATTAGAAACACCCACCTTGTGCTTCCACTGACTGGCCACTTTATTAGAAACACCCACCTTGTGCTTCCACTGACTGGCCACTTTATTAGAAACACCTGCCTTGCCAGACAACAGTGGCTCTGTGGTCAGGCCATCACGAGCTGCAGTCTCTAGCTGTGCACCAGTAAGGCGGATCTGTAAGTGTGGGGTGTCTGATGGCGGTGGGGGGTCAGATGACGTTGCACTGAATGCACGTTTGTTAAAATATTTCTAACAGTTTTCTGTTTTCTTTCCTTTCTCAGATCTGTTTCCTCCTGTTTGCGGTGCTGTACATCGTGTCTTACTGCATCATCACACGCTACAAGAGGAAGAGTGGTGAGCACATCAGCTTCTCTTTCTCCTGAGCAAAGTCACGCTGTCTGTTTTCATGGGATGGACGGCGGACGGTACTTCACAAACATGCGGTCAGATCAGTTTCAGTCAATCACTTGATTTGAGCTCTGAGTACGTTGAGGGCGACCCTCGTGTAGCTGAGCATTCTGCTGTAAAACAGTAGATTAAAAAGAGTAAACATCCATTTAAACGTATATCCAAGAAAATAAAATAACACCAAAAAAATGATTAAAGCCATTTTTAAGACAGATAAAAAAAGACAGTTAAGATGAACAAATCAGAACCGTCAATTTAAACTGTGAAGCAGATCATTAATAAAAATAAACCAATAAATAAATAAATAAAACAGCTAAGTAGGAATAGTAGGGGAAAAAAAGATAAAATCTAAAACAATGCCCAGAAAATAACCATGATAAAAATATTAAAATGATAAGAATACCGAATGAAAGACACCAATAAAAAAATATTTATGATTAAAATAATATATAAGGAAAATAAACGGTTAAGAAACTTAAAGATAAATAAGATTAACAAATAAAAATAAATAAATAAACTCAAGTAGGGTAAGAAGAAAAACGCTAAAATTGAAAACAATGACACCAAAAAAAAAAAAAAAAATAAATAATAAAATAATAATAATAACAATAACTGCTCTGCAGCTAAACGCAGATTCTCCCGGTTCAGTGAAAGGGTTCTGTGCAGCCTTAAAGACGGTTCTTTAGGGGTTCTTTACTAGAGGCATTGGTTCTGTTTAGAATGCCGTGGATGGCTGAGCATCACCGCGATCTCCTGATGATGCTTCTTAGTGGTGCAGCGGTAACTCCACGGACTACCGAGCCTGGCTCTGGGTCACTCTGGGTCACTCTGGGTCACTCTGCGTCACTCTGGGTCACTCTGCGTCACTCTGGGTCACTCTGGGTCACTTCAACCACAAAGTACCCCAGTGGCGCAGCGGTAACATCAAGGACCGCCGATCCGTACAGCGGCGGTTTGAACCTGGCTCGGGGTTACCCTATTGGGCTGCTCACTGCCCCCTAGTGCGTGTGTTCACTAGTGTGCATGTATGTGGGTGTTTCACTGCACGGACGGGTTAAATGCTGAGGTCTAATTCCACAGTGACAAATGGTTCTCAATAAAAAAAAATGATGGTCAGACGATTGTGCCGCTCGAGAGACTCGTCAGATTTCCTCCCGTCCTGAAAACGAATTTGATTTGAATTTGAAACCACATATAAACGTGGCTTGAGTCGAGTTTTTTGCTGCTGTTAGTCATTTTCACAGGTTTAGTAGTGCTTTATAATGTTTGACCCATAGTGTAGGCCACTTACTGATGTCACTGTTTCCTGTCAACAGATGACCATGAAGATGAAGATGCCGTCGTCAACAGGATATCGTGAGTTGTTTAATGTGTCCTGGTTTTGATCGTCTGTACGCACCGTTGTTGTTTAATTTAATATACTAATACACTTGAAAGCGACAGTTCAGTGAAGTCCCTCTGACCCCGCGTGTAGTCCATCAGCTAAACGTGTCTGAAGTTCGCTTCTGAAGTTTGAGCACCGGAGCTGTGAGGCTGATGTTGCCGTGGGCGATTTAAGCCTGTGTGTCTAGTGTCTGTGTGCCGTGTGCTGACTGCCTAATCATAACAGACTGCCTGCCTAAATCATAACAGACTGCCTGCCTAAATCATAACAGACTCGAAACGTTTTAAGTTGTTAAGTAATTTCACGTACGTGTGCACGTGTGGTCTCAGAGTCCGTGTATTAAGCTCTGATGGAAATGCTCATAGGCCATTTGATCAGAAACACACTAACATAAGTTAGTTGTTTCTAATAAAGTTGACAGTTACTAAAAGCACAAGGCGGGTGTTTCTAATAAAGTGGCCAGTTAGTCAAAGCACAAGGGGGGTGTTTCTAATAAAGTGGCCAGTTAGTCAAAGCACAAGGCGGGTGTTTCTAATAAAGTGGCCAGTTAGTCAAAGCACAAGGTGGGTGTTTCTAATAAAGTGGCCAGTTAGTGGAAGCACAAGGTGGGTGTTTCTAATAAAGTGGCCGGTGAGTGGAAGCACAAGGTGGGTGTTTCTAATAAAGTGGCCAGTTAGTGGAAACACAAGGCGGGTGTTTCTAATAAAGTGGCCAGTAAGTGGAGGCACAAGGTGGGTGTTTCTAATAAAGTGGCCAGTGAGTGGAAGCACAAGGTGGGTGTTTCTAATAAAGTGGCCAGTTAGTCAAAGCACAAGGCGGGTGTTTCTAATAAAGTGGCCAGTTAGTGGAAGCACAAGGTGGGTGTTTCTAATAAAGTGGCCAGTTAGTGGAAACACAAGGCGGGTGTTTCTAATAAAGTGGCCAGTTAGTCAAAGCACAAGGCGGGTGTTTCTAATAAAGTGGCCAGTTAGTGGAAGCACAAGGTGGGTGTTTCTAATAAAGTGGCCAGTTAGTCAAAGCACAAGGCGGGTGTTTCTAATAAAGTGGCCAGTTAGTGGAAGCACAAGGTGGGTGTTTCTAATAAAGTGGCCAGTTAGTGGAAACACAAGGCGGGTGTTTCTAATAAAGTGGCCAGTTAGTCAAAGCACAAGGCGGGTGTTTCTAATAAAGTGGCCAGTTAGTGGAAGCACAAGGTGGGTGTTTCTAATAAAGTGGCCAGTTAGTCAAAGCACAAGGCGGGTGTTTCTAATAAAGTGGCCAGTTAGTCAAAGCACAAGGCGGGTGTTTCTAATAAAGTGGCCAGTTAGTGGAAGCACAAGGTGGGTGTTTCTAATAAAGTGGCCAGTTAGTCAAAGCACAAGGCGGGTGTTTCTAATAAAGTGGCCAGTTAGTCAAAGCACAAGGTGGGTGTTTCTAAAAAAGTGGCCAGTTAGTGGAAGCACAAGGTGGGTGTTTCTAATAAAGTGGCCAGTTAGTCAAAGCACAAGGTGGTTGTTTCTAATAAAGTGGCCAGTTAGTGAAAGCACAAGGTGGGTGTTTCTAATAAAGTGGCCAGTGAGTCAAAGCACAAGGTGGGTGTTTCTAATAAAGTGGCCAGTTAGTCAAAGCACAAGGTGGGTGTTTCTAATAAAGTGGCCAGTGAGTGGAAGCACAAGGTGGGTGTTTCTAATAAAGTGGCCAGTTAGTCAAAGCACAAGGTGGGTGTTTCTAATAAAGTGGCCAGTGAGTGGAAGCACAAGGCGGGTGTTTCTAATAAAGTGGCCAGTGAGTGGAAGCACAAGGTGGGTGTTTCTAATAAAGTGGCCAGTGAGTGGAAGCACAAGGTGGGTGTCTCTAATAAAGTGGCCAGTGAGTGGAAGCACAAGGTGGGTGTTTCTAATAAAGTGGCCAGTGAGTGGAAGCACAAGGTGGGTGTTTCTAATAAAGTGGCCAGTGAGTGGAAGCACAAGGTGGGTGTTTCTAATAAAGTGGCCAGTGAGTGGAAGCACAAGGTGGGTGTTTCTAATAAAGTGGCCAGTGAGTGGAAGCACAAGGCGGGTGTTTCCAATAAAGTGGCCAGTGAGTGGAAGCACAAGGCGGGTGTTTCTAATAAAGTGGCCAGTGAGTGGAAGCACAAGGTGGGTGTTTCTAATAAAGTGGCCAGTGAGTGGAAGCACAAGGTGGGTGTTTCTAATAAAGTGGCCAGTGAGTGGAAGCACAAGGTGGGTGTCTCTAATAAAGTGGCCAGTGAGTGGAAGCACAAGGCGGGTGTTTCTAATAAAGTGGCCAGTGAGTGGAAGCACAAGGTGGGTGTTTCTAATAAAGTGGCCAGTGAGTGGAAGCACAAGGTGGGTGTCTCTAATAAAGTGGCCAGTGAGTGGAAGCACAAGGTGGGTGTCTCTAATAAAGTGGCCAGTGAGTGGAAGCACAAGGTGGGTGTTTCTAATAAAGTGGCCAGTGAGTGGAAGCACAAGGTGGGTGTTTCTAATAAAGTGGCCAGTGAGTGGAAGCACAAGGTGGGTGTTTCTAATAAAGTGGCCAGTGAGTGAAAGCAGGTGTTAGTGAACCACTTGTTAGCTACATTATTCTTACAGATCGAGTGCAGAACTGAAGAAGCACATTCCAGACACTGAATCTGGAAACTGTCTAAATTAGATTTTCAGCTGAACTGTCTGTTTCAACCAAAAGTCATAAAGCAGTAAAGTGATCTGTCTGTGTGACACGACGGTTGTTCTCTCTCTGTTTTGCAGTATGTACCTCTGTACGTTTACGCTGGCGGTGTCTGGAGGGGCCGTCCTCCTCCTTCCCTTCTCTATAATCAGCAATGAGATCCTCCTCTCCCTGCCCAAGAACTACTACATCCAGTGGCTCAATGGCTCCCTCATCCACGGTCAGTATCAGCCCTGGACCCTCATCCCTGTTAGGGTTGACAGGAGAAGCTTCTTGTGTTGTTCTCGTCTTGGATTAGTTGGGCTTACATTCTCGAAGTGGTGGACATTTCTTCCTGGATCAGACTCTGCTTGACCTCAGTGTTCAGCATGCGCTCAGTCACATAAATTACATATAACTCTTCTATAAATAAATATTTAAATAGCGGTGTTTCAGAAACACCATGGGTCTGTTTACACCTCACATGAACCTGTGTTTTGTTTCTGGATAAACTTTGGCCAGATTTCAGTTACACCGTTCACTGAAACGCCGCTCCGCTGTGTCCAGAAGAAATCCACGTCCATAAAAAGCACGTCAGTGCACGTCGTTTCTGTTTTACTTGTTTACAAGTGCAGGAACGCTTGTAGTTCGGAGGTATAGCTGCTGTTAAGTTGTGCACATGCAACTGGCCACTTCCTAAGGTCCACCTCCTTGTTTCTACACTCACTGTCCACTTTATCAGCTCCACTGACCGCTTAGCTGCACTCTGTAGTTCCACAGTTACAGACGGTAGTCCATCTGTTTCTCTGATACACAGCACTGCTGTGTCTGATCCACTCAGACCAGCACAACACACACTAACACACCACCACCACCACGTCAGTGTTACTGCAGTGCTGAGAATGACCTACCACCCAAACAGCACCTGCTCTGTGAGGGTCCATGGGGGTCCTGACCACTGAAGAACAGGGTAACAGAGTATCAGAGAAACAGATGGACTACAGTCTGTAACTGTAGAACTACAGAGTGGAACTAAACGGTCAGTGGAGCTGATAAAGTGGACGGTGAGTGGAGATTTAAATAGGTGCATTTAAAGAAGTAGGTTGGTATGTAATCTCACTAGAAAAGCACTGGGATACTTTGGAGCAGCAGAACATGAGCTTGAAGATGTGAAGCTCTGGGATCAATATTCTTGGCTGAATAACCGATGATATAAATAAATGTACTGAAATGATTACAGTATGGCCAGTGAAACACCTTTTACCGTTATAATTGAGACAAACAAGCATAAATACAGTAAAACATAAGAGTTTTCGTTAAAGTTGTGATGTTTAGAAGCAGGTTTGGCTTCTTACTTCACATTCCAGCAGCTTCAGATTTCATTTAGTGAGGGATTGATTAGCCAAAATGTTGTATAACCACAATTAATCCCCAGCTTTGAGGAAAAGTGTGGATCACTACTGATTGTATTACATGTTTTTTGGCATTGAATTCAATTTTATTTAATGGCCAGTTTCATCTCTGGCCACCAGAGGGCATCAGAGTGTAACATTTGTGTTGCTTTACAGAGCTCACGGGTTTTAAGAGAAAGTCCAAAATGATTCATTTCAGCTTCCATTGATGTTCTTCTCATTCGTTATAACAGCAGGAGGAGTGAGCCGTGTGGTCAAAACTCTGTATTTCTGACCGTATGGATTGTGAGCTGTTCCCTCTGGTCATTTAGACCAGTGAGGACTATCAGTCCTGTCTTATTTCACGTGTAGAGAAATGGATTGATGTACGTTTCTGTGGAAAAATCTGTTTAACTGGGCTTTAAGTGTTATTTTGCCAGTAAAAACGCCGTATAACTTTAGAATAAACACAAGCGAATTTAAGTGTAGTAGCCACTAGTCAGAATATGTTGTTTTCAGTAAAGTTATGAATATACAAACTGATGACTTCTTGCTGCTTTCCAGCCATTGCATGGATTTGTTCAGTTCCATCAGCAGCACCTGATGTAATTTAATCAGGATTGATTAGATAAACTCTGTATTGGATGGTGAGTGTAAATTCTGGGCTTGAAAATAATGGACCTTGTATATTATACTGTATGTACCATATATACAATCAATGAGCATATGAATTATATATACACAGCCTATGAGTGTATATTGGCTCTGTTGTGGCATCACAGCTCTTAACAGTAGCCACGTTTACATGCAGCCCCATAATCCATTAATAATCCGACTAATGGCTCAATCGGAATAGAATACGTCCATGTAAACACCTCAATCTGAATAGTCTAGTCTGATTGAGGCCATTTGGAAAACAGTTTCTATCCGACTGAGCGAGGTGGGTAATCCTGTATATAATCTGTTAAATAGAAGAATAATATCCGTGTAAGCGTCTGTATCCGATTACATTCCCTATCGGAAAGTTTCAGTCCGTTCTGCATGTGCGTCGCGTCACAGTGAGAGTTTATACCGTTCAACACGGCGGAGCAGAAACTGGTCTGCAGAGGAGACGAAGTTCATGCTCTGATCTTTAAAAGACGGCGGTGGGACGGACGTCCAGCTTATGTGTCTCAGAGCACGACGTCTTCCTCTCGGCCTTCTTTAATGAGGACGTGTGAAGGACGTTTTCCTGAGTCTGACGTCATTTTAAAGCAGTTAAAACACACAATCACTGCTCACTGCTGCTCATCTCACTCTGACTGGACCTCACGGGATGCTGGTTGTCGTGGTAACGTCTACTCTAAGCGGTTGTCTGCGTGTAATTTTGGATCGGATTACTTGTAGTGAGCGTGTGAACAGATGTTCGTCACATTGTTGAGTAGAGTGAGAATAAACACCTCAGTCTGAATCAAATCAGTCAGATTGCCGAACGGATCTGCATGTCAGCCCAGACAGTGTGTTTATCGTGGAAGCTCATTTGTCTATAATGGTGAAAGTATGATTTAACTTCTCGTGGTAGCTTTTTTTTTTTGACGAATAAATGTCCTGATAAATGGCTTTACACGGGTCGTTTTCTGAGGTGGCCCAAGGCCTTTTACAGCGCTGTGTGATGCACTGACCGTCTTGTGCTCTGTTCTTCCTCAGGGCTGTGGAATCTGGTGTCTCTCTTCTCCAACCTCTGTCTCTTCGTGCTCATGCCTTTCGCTTATTTCTTCCTGGAGTCTGAGGGCTTCGCTGGCTCCAAAAAGGTATGGATGCCTTTACAGAAGACCTGTTAGGCTGTTTGTTGATTGAAATGACGAATCACGATTAATGGCATTATTGATTTATTCCATTTAAATAGCTTTACATTCTGTAGACGTATAGCTGGACAAAGTAAGCTTCATCAGAATTGATTATGTTTACATTTTTTTTCATTTTGTGAACGCAGTTTTGAGTTTGTATCACCAACATTTAGGGAAACCAACAGTGTCCTCAAGTTCCAATGAATGTAGATATCATATGTCGTATATACAGTCAATGAGTGTACACATTATGTGAGTGTGTGTGTGTGTATATATATATATATATATATATATATATATATATATATATATATATATATATAAATAGAGTAACATACATATTTTATGTACACTCAGTGAGCATATATATTGCATATACAACCAACAAGTGTATATATCATATATCATATCATATACAGTCAATGATTGTACATATATCATATATATATCATAAAGTAACATACATATTTTATGTACACTCAGTGAGCATATATGTATATGTAACCAACGAGTGTATATCTCACATATGCAGGCAATGATTGTATGTCATATCACATACAGTCAGTGACTGTATACATTGTATATATTATACATACAGTTATTGAACATAAATATACAGTTATTGAGCAGAGATGTCATATATCATATATACAGACAATGAACATGTATATATCATATAGAGTCAATGAGTATAAATGTCGTTTATGTCATGTGTGTGATATATTTTGAACATATATATGGAATCTATCACAGGTTAATAGATGATGTGTTTACTTTGACATTATTAAATAGAATCCGTGCAATAGACGTCTTTATTTTACTTTCTCTTGATTTTACTCAGCGAGGGAAAGGAGAGCCTGCAGAAGTGGTTATCATTAAAATAATCAATAAAATCATTTGTCATTACTGTAGAGTGTGCGTCAACATAACGACAAATCCATAGCAGGTTGGGTACCAAGGCCTGGTGTCTGGAGTGAAGCTGTAACCCACGCACTGTAGTACGCAGAAGAACTGCGCAGTTCTAACCTCGTAAAAAAAAAAAAAAAGATATTTTTTCAAGAGAAAGTCACACTTGTGTTGGCGCCAGTCACCATACACATTCCCATGACAACCAACTTAAATATGCAACCAAATCCGACTACAGTCTTATCATATGGATCAGATCTGGTCATTTGTACAGTAGCCACGTTTACATTCAGCCTAATAATCCGTTAATAATCCGACTAATGGCTCAGTCGGAATAGAATACGTCCATGTAAACACCTCAATCTGAATAGTCTAGTCTGATTGAGGCTATTCAGAAAACAGTTTCTATCCGACTGATCGAGGTGGGTAATCCTGTAAATAATCCATTAAGTAGAAGAATAATATCCGTGTAAGCGTCTGTATCCGATTACATTCCCTATCGGAAAGTTTAAGCCCGTTCTGCATGTGCGTCGCGTCACAGTGAGAGTTTATACCGTTCAACACGGCGGAGCAGAAACTGGTCTGCAGAGGAGACGAAGTTCATGCTCTGATCTTTAAAAGACGGCGGTGGGACGGACGTCCAGCTTATGCGTCTCAGAGCACGACGTCTTCCTCTCGGCCTTCTTTAATAAGGACGTGTGAAGGACGTTTTCCTGAGTCTGACGTCATTTTAAAGCAGTTAAAACACACAATCACTGCTCACTGCTGCTCATCTCACTCTGACTGGACTTATATGGTGCTCGCTGTCATGGTAACATTTACTGTATGTGCTACACATATACACGTCATTTTGCGTCGGATTACTTGTAGCGAGCATGTAAACGAAGATTTTCCATCACATTATTGAGTAGAGTGAGAATAAACACCTTATTCTGAATCTGTAATCCGATTGAATTCAATCAGAATTTCAGAAGCTTCTGAAGGTTCATCAGCTCAGTCAGATGTCTTACGTTAAGAGTGTCAGTATAATGCGGGATTAACATAACCTGGGATTATTTCTATGGTTGCTTTATAGCACGGGATTAACATAACCTGGGATTATTTCTACGGTTGCTTAATATCTTTGGATTAATGTAACCTGGGATTATTCCTATAGTTCTTTTTATAGCACAGGGTTAGTATAACCTGGGATTATTTCTACGGCTGCTTTATAGCATGGAACTAATGTAATCTGGAATTATTTCCATAGTTGCTTTATAGCATAGGCTTACTATAACCTGGGGTTATTCCTATAGTTCTTTTTATAGCACAGGGTTAGTATAACCTGGCATTATTCCTGCAGTTGCTTTATATCGTGGGATTAATATGATCTGGGATTATTCCTACAGTACGTTTTATAGATTTAGATTATTACAGCATGGACAGGACTAAAATTATTACGTTACCGCACCTTTCCATGTGACACTAATCCTGTCAAGATTGTACTTAAGAGTAAGAATGGATTACACTTTAATAAAACCAGTGGCATCAGTAAAACTAACTGTAGGAATAATCTAATTCTAATCATGTGCTATAAAAAGAAGTGCAGGAATAATCCCAGGTTATATTAATCCCGTGCTATAAAGCAACTGTAATATATATATATATATATATATGTATATATATCTGGCGCCGACTGCTTTGGGGGAGATAAGCGTGTTATTTTGCTGGCAGTAAAAAGTCTGCCTGCTTCCACGCCTTTGGCCTGCAGTGTATACCAATAAACACTCATAGTTATTCTGTCTTTTTGGCCTCGTATTGTTATGAGGGGCACCTCGAGCACAACACCCCCCCCCAAAAAATATAAAACTTCAAAAGCCAAAAAAAAAACCCATCTACAGCTCGCCGAACTTCCTCATATCATAAATTACTCCGAGCTTCAAACAGCTGGCGCTCAGTGGAGCCCGCCGAGAAAACCGAATCTGAAAAGGAAGAAAGCAGAGCGTGTTAAGTCCCCTCCTCCCTCCGGTTTGAAGTGGCTCCTGGTTTGTGTCCGTTTTGGCAAACTTACATAAAGATTAGTTGCTACTGTAGTTTACGAGGGCAGGGCTAATTTGTTTTGGGGGGACGGCGGAGAGAAGCCAGCGGGCCGCTTTATAACCTTTCATTTCGGCCGCGGCTGCTTCTGGCTACTGATCGTCCATAAACGCGGAAGCGAGGGCAGCACTGCTTTATGTTGACCTACACGTCCGCCGCAAGTGTGTGTGTGTGAAGAAAGGAAACGGTCGTAGACGTGCAGTTCATATGAAAGCCCTCCTGCGGATCTCGGAGAAGGTCAACTCTGGAGCCACAGAACCCCATAAAAGGCAGATTTGAGGTTTTCTTTTTTAAGTACATGTCAAATTACCAGGCGCTCATTCGTGCCTCCGAACTACCTGCTCTCGTCTCCACGCTACAGCGCCATGCGGGCTGCTTTAATGGGCGCGTTTAATTTTGCACGTTAGATTCAGTAACAGGAGGAAACGAAGCAGGAGAGTTCATTAAGCTCTGGAAGATGAAGTAGTGTGGATACGTGTGGCGTGACCTTCTCACCGAGTCCTGCTATGCTCTCAAATCTAATCTATTTTAGTTCAATTTTATCTGTTTGACCCATTCTTAAAAACACCAGGGGTCACCGAGACCACGTTTTCCACCTTCCTCCGCTTCTTTCCGCCAAAGCTTCATACTAAAATCGGAGGTCGGAGGTCATAGTTTTAGTGCTGGACGTAAGACGCAGTGAAATCACCTTTTATTCTTACCGTAAAGCAGCAAGAAATCAGTTTTAATATTGAAAGTAAAGTAGCGTGAAACTAGTTTAAATCAGTTTTAATGCTGAAGGTTAAACTTGCAGAAAACTGCTGCTAATACTGATGGTTAAGTAGCAGGAAGAGAGTTTTAATATTGAAGGTAAACTTACAAAAATTAAAGATTTTAATATTAAACATAAAATAGCAATACATCTGTTTTAATTCTGAAGGTAAATGTACAAGAAATTGATTTTAATACTGAAGGTAAAATGACAATAAATCAGTTTTAATACTGAAGGTAAATGTACAAGAAATTGATTTTAACACTAAACATAAAGCAGCAAGAAGATATAAATTTTATCGAAGGTAAAAAAGGAAAATTACCAAAGATTAAAAAATATTAATAAATGTTTTTTTAATACTAAAAGAAAATTGCAAAAGATCAGCTTTAATACCAAAGAAAAAAATGACAAGAAATCAGTTTCAGTACTGAATGTAGAAAAGGTAGCAAGAAATCAATATAAAATTGAAGGTAAAGTAACAATAAAATATGTTTTCTGAGTGTAACAGTGATGGAAAAGTTGCAATAAATCAGTTTTAATACTGAAGGTAAAATAACACAAAATGGGTTCAAATAGTGAAGCGTGAGTAGCAATAAATCAGTTTTTACATTTTAAGTAAACTTACAAGAAATTGATTTTAATACTGAAAGTAGCAAGAAATCATATTTAATACTAAAGGAAAAAATAGCAAGAAAGCAGTTTAACACTGAAGGTAAAGCGGTGAGAAATCAGTTTTAACACTTAAAGTAAAGTAGCACAAACTAATTTAAATCAGTTTTAATACTAAAGATAAAGTAAAATAAACCTTTTTAAATACTGAAGGAAAATTACAAGAGATCAGTTTCAGTGCTAAAGAAAAAAATAGCAGTTTTAATACTGGGCATAAAATAGCGAAAATAGTTCAGTTCTATAGCTTTAATAACAACACATGCATTTGATACTGAATGTAAAGCAGTGAGGAATCAGTTTTAGTGCTGAATCAGAATCACTTTATTTGGAGGAGATCGTTACACATGAAAGAAATTAGTCCTGGTGAGTCACAGTTTGATGACACACTGAACACAGCAGACAAGCACAAATATTTCTCAAGAAAAATGCTGTAAATAAACAAAATTCTGATTTTGAGTCTGGAATTCACAACTTAAAGTTGCAAGAAATCAGTTTGAATGTTTTATTTACCAAAAAAAACCTGTGGATGTGGAGAGTTTCTGAATATGTACATATGTTTTAATGTGTGTGTGTGTGTGTGTGTGTGTGTGTGTGTGTGTGTATGTGTGTATAGTCAGTTTGGGTAGTTTCTTTTGGTCCATTCTTCATGAAATTCACACCCAATGTAAGGAGTAACAGGCCTTTTCAAATTATGTCAAAAACTAAAAACCGGAGAAAAACTGGAAAAGGAAAAAAACCTACTTCATTTTTAATGTAAGTCAATGGAACCAGACCGACTCACTTTTGGTCATTTCTTTTAGTTTATTCATTCTAAAATTTACACACAATGTAAAGAGCAACAGATGTTTTCAAATTAAGCCAAAAACTGAAAAACTTGAAAAGATTTCTTCCAACAGCAGCTCTCTCTATCTCTCTCTCTATATATATATATATATATATATATGTATATGTATGAACTGGCCCTTTAATTACATATAAGAAAGCAATGGTAAATGAACGTGCTAGTAAACATTCAGCATTATATTCGGAATTATAATGTGAGTTTAGTTCCTCCTAAATGCAGACCGGCTTTCCGTCTCCTGCAGGGGGCAGTCTTACTCTGACCCCACTGTAATCCAGTTCTCTTTGGGGTCCTGGAGCACAGAGACCCTCTTCAGCAGCTCACAGACACGCTTAGTGCTTATTAGCTCAATTCTGCACTCATTTCATGAGAACTGCTCAGAAACGATGTGAAGAATTTAACTTGAGCTTCGTTACTGAAACCTCTGTGCAAAGCTGTGGGACAAACCACAGAAATACACTGCAGTCAAATGAATTCTAAAACTGATGGACTTTACATTAATATGACAACAATAATATAGTCTCAATATTTCTGATCAGTTTTCTGAAGTGAATGCACCTGTTGCGCATGGCAGAGTAATAATAATAATAATAATAATAATAACGATAATAATAGCTTTATTTATAAAGGAGGTTATGGTGGCTTTACAGTCACTTAACGAGAGGAAAAGGCTCGTTTAGATTAAGGCTTTGAACAGGTTTAATTGCATCAAAATAGAGAGAGGCTACGTTTGAAAGGCAAATTAAGTTGTATTTTTTTAATTACAGTTGTTGCTTTGATTAAAAACAGCAAAGCCTAATGTTTACATGCTGCTCATAGCACTGAGGGCTGATGGGTACCACCATGCTGGTACTGAAACAGTATTGTAATAGGAGAAAATTCCTGGAATTTATACTGGAAAATCATTAAAAATGCACAAACACAGCAAATTGAAATTAAAAGGTGCAGTAGTTCAGTTTGAGATCAGATGAACTTGCTGTCCACGAGGACGACCGGATGGTCCCGTCCGAAGAAAACCGTGTATCTCCGTTTTTATCGTTTTTTTTTTCCGGTGCCGTTTGAACACAGCAAAGCTCCTTTACGCTGTGTGCCGATTTCATGATGCGTGGATCAATAGAAACACTCTAAAGTCACTTGGAATAAAATCTCTTTACATTGACTTGCATTGAAAGATGGGCGAGGGTTTGGCCTCTCCTGTAAAGTTGCTATTTTGGAGATGCTTGATTCTCCTTGGACGGCGACGGACTATAATAAAGTGGAATATTTAAAGAGGGTGTAATTAAATGGCTGAGATGAAAAGTCAGTCATTCAGAGTGGTGTGTGATGTGATGGTGGAGGCGTTATGGGCAGGAATCTGTGCCAGGTGGCGTTACAGCAGTGGAATGCAGTGCATGACGTTGTTTTTCTGTAGTGATGCTCAGAAAACAGGCCACAGTGAGAAATAAAAGGTGTGTGTGTGTGTGTTTCAGTGAGTGTGTGTGTGTGTGTGTGTGTGAGAGAGAGTTTCAGTGAGCGTGAGTTTGTGTGTGTGTGTGTTTGTGTGTGTGTGTCAGTGTGTGTGTGTGTGTCAGTGTGTGTGTGTGTTTCCGTGTGTGTGTGTGTTTCCGTGTGTTTCCGTGTGTGTCAGTGTGTGTCAGTGTGTGTCAGTGTGTGTCAGTGTGTTTCAGTGTGTTTCAGAGTGTGTGTGTGTGTGTGTGTGTGTGTGTGTGTTTAACGACTCTAATTCTCCCTCTTTGTGCTCGGGCAGCTCTGCTGTTTATTTTTCAGCTGTGAGTATTTGGCCGATTTTCGTTCCCAGGGTTCGGACGCCCCGTATTTGCGCTGGTCACCGCGGCAACATATGAGCTTCTCTATTTCAGCAGAAATTTACACAACGTTAAAGGGAATTCTTGGGTTCGGGAGTCTCCCAGCCTTCGTTGTCAGGTCGGTTGCCAGGTCGGTTTAGTGTGTGTGCGCCGTCGGCCGCTGACCGCAGCAGCTTTCCTGGCCAGTGTTCTGGTTTCTGTATCAGTATCTAGAAGTTTTCCTCTTGGAGCTTTTCTGTTTTCACCCTGTCTCTTCTGAATCGGGATTTAAATCTAACGGTATTTAAAACGTTTGCTTGGCCAAAACATCTGCTTTGCCCCCATATGATGCATATATATATATATATATATATATATGCTGGGGTTGACGGAGCGATGACACAGAGAGATGAATCTGTCCTGTCCTAGCGCGGATCACACTGTGGATCCTCCGCTAGAGCGTGTTTTACCTTCCGCTTAGTAAATCAGCTTCTGTATGAATCTGAAATGTTGAATTCAAGTCATTCACTGATGCTAATTATGACAATAACTCGCGTATCCTAAAACTGTGTTGAAGTGTCATGACGTCCAGTTTTTACCGTATCGCCCACTAACCGGCAGTTCAGCTCAATATATTCAGCGTTCAAACAGACCGGGACCTCGATTTCTAGAAAATACTGGAGAAGGTTTCTGTTGAACGCGTTTAAATATGTTTATTAATTGCAAACAAACAAATATCAGGAAAACTTTGCGTCTGGAAATCTTCTGATGTGCGTTTTCGTCTCTTGACGAACCCCAGCGTTGTTTTCTTTGAAGACGTATCCGTCCAACACCTCATATTAATCGGGGAAAGACGGCTTCACTGTAGCGGGAGGAAGAGGGAGGGGGTGAAATCGGCCTTTAGACTTCAAACGCCCCCAAAAAAGCCCTTCCTCTACTCATATATCCTGTTTTTGGGACCTGCTTGTAACCGGTTGGTGAGAATTACGCGTCAGTGACCTGTGTGTGTGTGTGTGTGTACAGTGATTCATGGTGTGTGTGTGGGTTCTGTGTTCTGTCTCTGACACGCTCTCAGAGTCTTAGAGAAACAGGTTCAGCTACTGCATGATGGGAGTTGCTGATGAATGGTGCTTAATTATAATGAGCAGTTATAATACATTATAATGAAATTCATTAGAGGCCTTGTTTCTACGCTCACTGTCCACTTTATCAGCTCCACTGTCCTACAGTTACAGACCGTAGTGCATCTGTTTCTCTACATACTTTGTTCTTCAGTGGTCGGGACACCCATGGACCCTCACAGAGCAGGTACTATTTAGGTGGTGGGTCATTCTCAGCACTGCAGTAACACTGACGTGGTGGTGGTGGTGGTGTTAGTGTGTGTTGTGCTGGTCTGAGTGGATCAGACACAGCAGTGCTGCTGGAGTTTTTAAACACTGTGTCCACTCACTGTCCACTCTATTAGACACTCCTACCTTGTCGGTCCACCTTGTAGATGTAAAGTCAGAGACGACAGCTCATCTGCTGCTGCACAGTTTGTGCTGGTCATCCTCTAGTCCTTCATCACTGGTCACAGGACGCTGCTGGCTGGACGTCTATGCTTTTCAGTCCAGCAGTGACACTGAGGTGTTTAGAAAATCCAGCAACACTGCTGTGTCTGATCCACTCGCACCAGCACAACACACACTAACACACCACCACCACGTCAGTGTTACTGCAGTGCTGAGAATGACCCACCACCCAAACAGTACCTGCTCTGTGAGGGTCCATGGGGGTCATGACCACTGAAGAACAGGGTAACAGAGTATCAGAGAAACAGATGGACTACAGTCTGTAACTGTAGAACTACAGAGTGGAACTATGTGGTCAGTGGAGCTGATAAAGTGGACAGTGAGTGTAGAAACAAGGAGGAGGACATGTCAATACATGATTCCTCACAGATGAAGCGCTGACCTCGCATTAATGCTGCATGTTGAGGCCTGAGAGATTCTAGACGGCGGTTCTTGTAGTCGTAGTCTGTTGAAAGTCCTCTGAATACAAATAATTCAGGCTGTAATGTACAAGTGTGCAGCCACTTATTTGTGATCAGACTGGTGTCAAAGGTTTAATGTTTCTTTTCATTTTTATGCTGATGATACACAGATATATCTGTCTGTCAAACGAAGTGCCCAGCTGTCTGACAGCCAGTAAAACCTGGATGTCTCAGAATGTTCTTAAACTAAGTGATGAAAAGACAGAGGTTGTAATTGTGGGCTCTGAGGAAATGTCCAGGTGCAGTTAGCCATTGATTGTGTGGGTTTAAAGGCAAAGCCCTTTGTGAGAAATCTCGGTGTGGCTTTTGACTCCCACCTCAGTTTCTCCTTACACATCAAGAAGCTTCTTCAACCCTGCTTTTTCCAGCTTAGAAATATTAGTAAAGTTAGAAGGTTCCGGCCCTTTTCCGACGTTGAAAAAGTTATAAGCCTTTGTCTCCACCCGTTTGGACCAATGCAATGCCTGCTTTACTTGTCTGAGTCACAGAGAGGTGGCTCGTCTACAGCTTGTTCAAAATGCAGCTGCTCGTCTTCTCACTAGGACGAAGTGTAGGGAACATATTACTGCTACTAATACTACTGCTACTAATACTACAGCTACTGCTACTAATACTACTGCTGCTAATACTACAGCTACTAATACTACAGCTACTGCTACTAATACTACTGCTGCTAATACTACAGCTACTGCTACTAATACTACTGCTACTAATACTACTGCTACTAATACTACAGCTACTGCTACTAATACTACTGCTGCTAATACTACAGCTACTGCTACTAATACTACTGCTGCTAATACTACAGCTACTAATACTACAGCTACTGCTACTAATACTACTGCTGCTAATACTACAGCTACTAATACTACAGCTACTGCTACTAATACTACTGCTACTAATACTACTGCTACTAATACTACAGCTACTGCTACTACAGCTACTGCTACTAATACTACTGCTGCTAATACTACAGCTACTGCTACTAATACTACTGCTACTAATACTACTGCTACTAATACTACAGCTACTGCTACTAATACTACTGCTGCTAATACTACAGCTACTGCTACTAATACTACTGCTACTAATACTACTGCTACTAATACTACAGCTACTGCTACTAATACTACTGCTGCTAATACTACAGCTACTGCTACTAATACTACTGCTGCTAATACTACAGCTACTAATACTACAGCTACTGCTACTAATACTACTGCTGCTAATACTACAGCTACTAATACTACAGCTACTGCTACTAATACTACTGCTACTAATACTACAGCTACTGCTACTACAGCTACTGCTACTAATACTACTGCTGCTAATACTACAGCTACTAATACTACAGCTACTGCTACTAATACTACAGCTACTAATACTACAGCTACTGCTACTAATACTACAGCTACTAATACTACAGCTACTGCTACTAATACTACAGCTACTGCTACTACAGCTACTGCTACTACAGCTACTGCTACTAATACTACTGCTACTAATACTACAGCTACTAATACTACAGCTACTGCTACTAATACTACTGCTGCTAATACTACAGCTACTAATACTACAGCTACTGCTACTAATACTACAGCTACTAATACTACAGCTACTGCTACTAATACTACTGCTGCTAATACTACTGCTGCTAATACTACAGCTACTGCTACTAATACTACAGCTACTAATACTACAGCTACTGCTACTAATACTACTGCTGCTAATACTACAGCTACTGCTACTAATACTACTGCTGCTAATACTACAGCTACTGCTACTAATACTACAGCTACTGCTACTAATACAACAGCTACTGCTGCTAATACTACAGCTACTAATACTACAGCTACTGCTACTAATACTACAGCTACTAATACTACAGCTACTAATACTAATACTACAGCTACTAATACTACAGCTACTGCTACTAATACTACTGCTGCTAATACTACAGCTACTGCTACTAATACTACTGCTGCTAATACTACAGCTACTGCTACTAATACTACAGCTACTGCTACTAATACTATAGCTACTAATACTACAGCTACTAATACTACAGCTACTGCTGCTAATACTACAGCTACTAATACTACAGCTACTGCTACTAATACTACAGCTACTAATACTACAGCTACTAATACTAATACTACAGCTACTAATACTACAGCTACTAATACTACAGCTAATAATACTACAGCTACTGCTACTAATACTACAGCTACTAATACTAATACTACTGCTACTAATACTACAGCTACTGCTACTAATACTACTGCTACTAATACTACAGCTACTGCTACTAATACTACTGCTACTGCTACTAATACTACAGCTACTAATACTACAGCTACTAATACGACTGCTGCTGATACTACAGCTACTAATACTACTGCTACTGCTACTAATACTACTGCTGCTAATACTACTGGTACTAATACTACTGCTACTAATACTACTGCTAATGCTACTAATACTACATCTACTAATACTACAGCTACTAATACTACAGCTATTAATACTACTGCTGATACTACTGCTACTAATGCTACTGCTGATACTATTGCTACTAATACTGCTAATACTACAGCTACTAATACTACAGCTACTAATACTACAGCTACTAATACTACTGCTACTAATACTACAGCTAGTAATACTATTGCTACTAATACTACTGCTGATACTACAGCTACTAATACTACTCCTACTAATGCTACTGCTGATACTACAGCTACTAGTACTGCTGCTACTAATACTACTGCTAATACTACTGCTACTAATACTACTGCCACTAATACTACTGCTACTAATACTACTGCCACTAATACTACTGCTACTAATACTACTGCTATTAATACTACTGGTACTAATACTAATGGTATTAATACTACTGGTACTAATACTGCTACTAATACTACTGCTATTAATACTACTGCTGCTAATACTACTACTATTAATACTACTGGTACTAATACTACTGGTATTAATACTACTGGTATTAATACTGCTACTAATACTACTGCTACTAATACTACTGCTAATAGCTAAAAGCGCCACAAATAAATTTGATTTGATTTGATTACACCAGTATTGGCTTCTCTACACTGGTTGCCTGTAAGCTGTAGAATAGATTTTAAATTTGAATGTTTACCCATCAGGCTGTTCATAACGAGGCTCCAGCATACGTTACTGAGCTCCTCCGTGCTCTTCATAGCGCGAGAGCTTTAAGGTCTTCTAATCAGGGGTTATTAACTGTTCCATGTACTAACTTCAAATCAGAGGGGGGCTGTGCTTTTGCAGTCTATGCCCTACAATTGTGGAATAATCTCCCTACTGATGTCAGACTCTCTGAATCAATCCAGGTTTTTACAAAACGTTTAAAGACTCATTTTTATTCTCTCGCTTTTGATCAATGTGCTTTAAACTGTGTGTGTTACTTCTTTGAGTGTATGATTAGAATGATCTTAATTGTCTTGCATTTTATTTGTGTGTTTTGTAAAGCACTTTGTGAGTCACGCTGGAAAAGTGCTATAGAAATGAAGTTTTACTTACTCTTACAAAGGTATAAAACTTAAAAAATATGATTATATATTTCGCTGTCGGAGCAAAACCTTGCATCTCCGTTTGTGTAGTTTTTCACGTTTTGACATCATTTGAAAATGCTTGGTGTCCTTTACATTATGTGTAGATTTCATGATGGTCAGACTGAAGGAAACTGCACAAAATTACATGGTAAAAATTCTGGTTCCATTGACTTTGAAGATTTTTCTTTTCTTCTCCTGTAACGTTAGAGTTTTATAGATGTGAGGTTTTGTTATGATAGCGGCGATATATGTAACATACGTAGTGCATTAAAAATAAAGATGGAAAAGCCAAAAAAATTTAAAAAGTGTCTAAATATTATAAAAGGTAGTAGTGAGAGCGAAAGCCCCACACTTTGTGCTGTGACAGTGGGAGAAACGCTGAACTGTAAACAGGTCCAATAGCTGAAGGCTCTGATTGGAGGAGCGGCACGTTTCAGGAAAGCGGCTTAAAATTTGTGAAACGTGTGAACAGAACCTGCACTGGTGTCTCTCTCTCTCTTCTCTCGCCCGCACACACACCAACTCTGAGCTGTTACTAAGGATACGTGAGGTCAGCGAGAGCCTTCTGAGGATGACTAGGACCAACAGGACACACACACACACACACACACACACACGGTGGTGTGAGCAGCCTGGTCTGAGTGTGAGTGAAATGATGGTGTTGTGAATATTTCAGAGCTGCTATATTCAGCACTGTTCACTTTTAGAAAGGCAAGAATAGTGCAGAGAAAAATCATCCCCCTCTCCATCCCCCTCTCCATCTCTCATTCCTCTCTCATCCCCTTCTCCATCTCTCATTCCTCTCTCATCCCCCTCTCCATCTCTCATTCCTCTCTCATCCCCCTCTCCATCTCTCATCCCTCTCTCATCCCCCTCTCCATCTCTCATCCCTCTCTCATCCCCCTCTCCATCTCTCATTCCTCTCTCATCCCCCTCTCCGTCTCTCATCCCTCTCTCATCCCCCTCTCCATCTCTCATCCCCCTCTCCATATCTCATTCCTCTCTCATCCCCCTCTCCGTCTCTCATCCCTCTCTCATCCCCCTCTCCATCTCTCATCCCTC